>NC_056728.1:303652362-303952362 GCF_019279795.1 Protopterus annectens
AGAAAGATTTTCTGACTACCATGGACACATGGTGATCAAAGTTCAGGTTACTGTCAACCTGAGTTCTCAAATACCTTACCACTGGGTGTACTCTTACGAGAGTGTTATCAATGTTGCAATTTCCAGGGGTAGTTGTCTTCCAAAAGGGTATAATTGCACATGTTTTGCATGGAATTTTAGGTCACAATTTTGGCACTAGTTATCTGTCTGTGTCAGATCTTCCTACATGATATCTACATTATGGATTTGATGATTGTACCCAGCTTGCAGTCATCAGTAAATTTGGTCAGTCAAAGGCCCTCTACATTTGCCTTGACTTCAGAGAAGTGTATTCCAAACAGAAGTGGTCCCAGTACCAAGCCCTGTGTGACAATAGTAGTAACAGAGTAACAGGCCTCTTGGTGGAGGTGGACTCCCCCCACCCTAACTTCATGTGTCCTATCTGAGAGCCATTTGACTATCTATGGTGACACAGCGATCTATGTCTAAATCTATGAGTTTGTCTATAATACCCGAGTACTATATTATGCCAAATGTCTTTGCCAGGACAAGATAAGCAATATGTGCTGTGTTGCCCTCACCAATGGCACTAGTAACCTTCTCAAAGAAGTCCACCAAGTTTAGCAGGCCTGACCTGTCCTTGACAAAACTGAATTGGAATGGGTCCAGGCTTTGAAGATTTCCTATGTCTTTGTTTATCAGATCCACAATAATTATTTCCATTGCTTTGCATATAAGACTACAAAACTTATGGGTCTTTAGTTCCCTGGGTCTGTTGATATTCTGCCTTTGTGTAGAGTGATGGCAACTGCAGTCCTCCATTCCCTAGGGAAGAAGCCTGTCTGAAGGCTGCAGATGAACAGAGATTCTAATGGGTCTGACAAGTCATGTTTCAAGCTGGGATATTATCAGGACTCACTGATGCAGTGTTTTTAGCTCTAGAGAGTGCAGTAAGGACCTATCCTTTAGCAATAGTTGAGGGAGAAATGGTAAAGGCTATTTCCTGGGTGGAAACTGGGGATGATGGGGGGGTGGGGTGAAATTGAAGCTAAATGTATTGCCAAGCAAATTTGCTATATCCCCTGGTTCAGTACAGGAAATTCCATTCAGTGTTAGTTCAGAACACTGTTGGTTGTTCCCTTTAACTGAAAAATGCATTATGGTTATCCTTAGCCTGAGAGGCTATTTCTGCCTTGAAATTGGCTTTAGCGGACTTGATTAGCCCCCTGAGTTGCTTATTGAGACTGATGAGGGAGCTTTTTGTCTTTTTTGCATAGCCCTTCCTATTTTGGACAAGATTTTCTTTTTTTGTTGTGCAACCTATTTATACTGGGGGTCAAGCAAGGGACCTTGTTTTTGGAGTTTGTCCTAAGTTCATTAAGGTTCGGAACTGCTATTTCTATGCATGTTATTCACATGTTTGTACAGGGTTTCCATAAACACTTCTGCATGAGTCTCCATGTTCTCTGAATTTGGCGGGGGGGGGGGGGGCTTGAAATTTAGCTATGCCTTCACTTAATAGAAAGTATTAGCCTTGAAGAAGGTCTTAAAGCTTCTGGGGTTTTCTGGGAGTTCAGCCTTTATATTTATTTTAAGGCTTACCAGTTTGCGATCTGATCTCATTAGTGAAGACATTACACGGGGGGGAGGTGCAACATTCCCTCATATTTGTGAGTACTATAGCTAGAGTATTTGCCTAATAGTAGAAGTGCAGGCTAGCTGTTCCAGTGTGTTTGCATTGACAAAATCCAGAAATCTTTGAGCCTGCATGTTAATGGTTGTGTATGTATCCCAGTTTATGGTGGTATAGTTAAAATCATCCATGAATGTATTGTTGGGCTGAACTGTGAGTGACTCCAGTACATTCAAGTATGTGGTATGGTTATCCTGGATCATAAACAGGGACCTATAGCTAGCAAAGATATGGTATTGGATTTACATGGAGTAGCTCAAGTATGTCATATTGTTTGACCAATCTTGAGATATGCTTACTTTTA
This sequence comes from Protopterus annectens, assembly GCF_019279795.1. Lineage (NCBI taxonomy): Eukaryota > Metazoa > Chordata > Ceratodontiformes > Protopteridae > Protopterus > Protopterus annectens. The sequence continues at coordinate 303,654,360 of NC_056728.1, forward strand.
TGTAGATGGTTACACCTCCACCTCCTCTTGTCCTTTCCTGTGCATTAGCTGGTCTAAATTTGTGGAAGGCATTACAGCTTTCTACCACAGGGATACCTTCCATGACTTTAAAACATGTCTCAGTAACTGCACAGATGTTAATGCTCTCCAGAGTGAGGACCACTTCCAGGGAGCGGTGCTTTTTGTTGAGACTCCTAGCATTGAGCCACTTTACATTTAGTTTATCTTGCAAAGAATTTACTACGTTGGAAGTTTTATCAGATTGGCATTACCTAAAAAAAGGCAGCCTTGTGATTATACTTAGTGTCCTGTACAATTTGTATCTTCATAGGTTCATAGGTTCATACTAGGCTATCCACCCTAGGGCATTAGTAAGCCTAGCCAGACTGTGTGTGTCTTTCGCCACCCCTTGCTATGTGACTATTATGGCCATTTATGATTTTCTTTACTGTGCCTCTGTCTGGACGTGACACAGTGAAGACCCCCAGTGTACATGTACGATCATCCATCCACTTGGCAATATTCCTGTTGAGGGGTGTCAGTGAGGGGCTCTGCCTAACATGGATTGGGATCCTGTTTCTGGGTGTGGGGAGCCTCTGGGTTATGTATCTGTCCCTCCAGCACATCCTATTTCATTATGTGTTGAGGCTGACATCTGTCACTCTCACAGCTCCATTGGCTCTGATTTCCTGTGGTGGAGCATGTCCATTACTCCTGTGTTGTACATGGCCTTGTACAACAGACATACAATGCCCCTGTGTAGGCAGTCTGTGACTGCATTCAGCTGGGGAGTCTACAGCCAGGCAGCATATGACATATATTTGACACCCTTTATCCTCTTGGTGGGGTACCTTTGAGGTCTTCCTAACCGCTGCAGGTGTCAAGTACAGTACATCCCATATGAGTCATTGTACTAAATTATGGGTCTGGTAAGGGAACAGTACAGGGGCACAGTGACCTCTGCTGATGTAGATGTGAATCCTTTCATGATACGGTGTCCAATATAGACAGTCTTCCTAGCCTCATTGGCATTGTGAGTGTCACATGACAGGTTACTGTCGACTTTTGTCCCTAGGTCCCTGATTACTCCTTGCATACATAATGGTTTACCACCTATGTGGTAATTTGTGAGTACCTTGTCTGGTATTTGGTGGGACATTCATACTGTCCAGTGTCTTCAGGATGTCTGGGTGGGGTTCCTGTGTATGAGAGTGTGGTCTGTCGCATGCTACAGACTGTACAGCAGTTTTGACTACACTTAGGTGCACATGGGTGGTCTCTGCTGCTTCGTGCATTGTCAGTTACCTGGCCATATGGGTGTCTGTGCTGCATATGGATACTCCCCCTCCTTTGATGTTTTGGTCCAGGTGTTGGGGCCATAACGCATGATATGTGGTATAACCTGGTAGTGCTGGTGTGCTATCAGTAGGCTTGCAGCAGGCTTCTGTCACTGCACAGACATCGATGTTCTCCATACTGGGAAGTGCCTCAGGTGCATGCATATTGCAGTTTACACATCTGGCATTGGTCAGCATTACCCTTATGTTTCTTACCACTTATGTTTTCTAGGGTGGTGGGTTAGTCTTTTTGGCCTTGCCTACGTACGGCTCTATGGAGGTGGCAAAGGCCTTATCCAGTATCCAGACGGCCAGGGGTAACATGTGCAAGCCATCCCTGGAACAGCAGCATGGCTTGTCATGCATGACATCTCAAGCAGACAGACATTAGACCCTCTTGGACTGACAGCTGTAACTGTGCCACCTGTTAAAGCTGATCATTCTGTGTTTGTACTGTGGCATCATTCTTGGTGAGGGTTGGATGCTGCAAACGGCCAGTGTCATACCGGCCTGGAGTACATACTCAGAGAGCTCATCCATGTCTCTTTTCATGTAGTCCAGGGAGGTACATCTCAGGTCATTCACACCAGCATGGACAATCAGTGCATCATATTTCTGCTTGCTTTGGGGTGACCTGCGTACTTGTGTTATGTGGCATATTGTGGCAGCCTACAGGCAGCTTACAGTACCCTTTCCCTTGTTCAGTGTGGTGAGTGGGACAGCAGTGTGTCTGCATATACAGACACCTATTACAACTGTATCAGGCATGTTGTTTCTCCTTCTGGCCTGTAACTGTTTGGCACACCAGCTTTGTGTACTATGTGTTGCATGTGCTATGTTTGCAGGCTGTGGTTGCTTGGGATCTGCTTTGGAGGCCTCTGTTGGTGTGGTGTGATTGTAATTAGGGCCTCCGGAAATGTTTTTCTGTGTTTATGTGTTTGGTTTACAGTTGTGATAGGTTTATGTGGGACTGGGTTTGTGGTGTATGTGGTTACCTTCTCCTCCTGACTTGTTTTGACAGTACTGAGTTGGGGGAGCTCAGCCTCTGGTTTGGATACATGGTTGCATCTCTCTCATATATCTGTATTTATTGGGGGGAGTTGTGGGTTGTCTGTGTACTTGGGGCAGGTGTCACATTGCCTCTGGATTCACAGATTCTACTTGTTGTGGCTGGCCTTAGTGGATTGTATGTGTGGACATATTTTATTGCCATACTACTGATCAGTGATTACTTCCCTTTTTATGTTTGCTCTATCATGTAGTAGCTTCCTCATTCTCTTGCATGGTTTGTTAATGGCTGGAGTCCAGCATGCCAGATGCCTGAGTGTATGGCATTGTGTCTAGTTGTTATTTGTGATTGCATAATCCAAGCATTCCTGGCTGTGTTCATGGAATGCCTGTATAACATGTTCTGCGGTGTGTCCCATATTCTGCACTTGCACAGGGCCTTTCGTGGAATCCACATCGGTTTGGAGGGGTGCAACCTATGCTTTACACATGTTTTTCACTGTGGTTTTCTGGCCAGGGACTGTTGTCAGGATGTGTATATCCAGTGTGATTACTCTATGATCTGGTCTTACCAGTGAGGGATACACTTCTCATCTTGCCATCCAGTACACATGTTGCTGATTATCACATCCAGTATGCTTACCCCTCTTGTGGGAGTGGTACGTTGTTCCTGAGCATTTTGGTTTATGGATTCTGGGAACTTTTCTCCTACTTTGTTGGTGCTAGTATAATGCTCCCAGTGTATGTCTGGGTATTTTCAGTCAAGCAATATAATGTGGTTTGGGGGGCTTGATATATTCATGTATTCCAACATAGGCCAGATGCAGTTCCTGGTATTAGGACAGTAGTCTGCAGCAGGCTATATACTGGGAGGTGGTTTTAGCCATTGGTATTTGACCATGGCTAATCCATGCTGCTTCTTGTTGTGGTACCAACATGGGGGTGTGGTTATCCTTGACATTTATTGCTAGTCACCCTCCTTTTGTAGCTTCTTCCATGTTTCGCGGCTGTACAGCACAGTATGAGGTGTAACCTGGTAGTGTTAGGGTGCTGATGTGAGCCTTGACCCAGTTTTCTATTACAGGACTGATATCAATATTTTCCATACTGTGTGCATTTACACTGCACGCATCTTGCTGTTTAGACTTCTGGCATTGGGTAGCATTGCATCTAGGTTTCTATCCCTTGTGGTACCTATGAAGGTGGGTTTGTGTTTTGAGACTTACCTATTCAGGGCATGCTGTGGGTACTGACAGTCTTTGCTAGTATCCATGGGGCCTGGACTGATAGGTGCACACCACCCCTAGCAGGTGGTGCATCATGTCATGCTCAGCATGTCTTCCCAGGCTGAAACACATTGGCTCCCCTTTGACTAACTGCATTACTTCAGCCAGTTATTGCAATTGATCATCCCATCGTCATTTTGTGGCTTCATGCTTGGTGAGGGTGGATGTTAGTCAGGGTCCTCAGGTGTGCATATAGTATATGGTGTTACATTACTTAACACATGGCATTCATGCCTCAGGTGGTGCTGCAGGGCTGCCTCTGTCGGATGCACATATTACACTCCCTGTACATGTTTGTGAGCAGGTCATGTAATTTTAGGCATCCCTGTTATTATTTGAGTGAGTCAGAGGGGGTATCATTCCCAGGGTTCCTACTGAGCCAGTGTATGTGCTATGCGTTGCCTCTTTGCCAAGGCCAGGGCATACTGGGCACACCTCCTTCTGCCTACTGGGGCAGGCTCAGGTTGTTCCTCCTCTGAGTCACGCTCTGCCTGTGATGGCCTTGGCAATGGTGGGGGGCTGTTTGGCCCAACCCTATGCTGGTCCTGCTGCAGCTGTTTTCGCAAGATCATATTATGTAGCATAGCACATACCATGACAATTTGGATACATGTAGTTGGTGAGTACTGCAAGGATCCACCAGATGTATCCAGACACCGGAACCATGACTTGAGCAGCCCAAACACACACTCTATTACATTACGTGTTTATGCATGTGCCTCATTATGGCGTTCCTGTTCAGGTGTGTGTGCGTTTCTGATGGGTGTCATCAGCCACGGTTCCAGTGCATAACCTGCATCCCCCACTAGGTGTCCGTGTGGCATGTCCCCATTGGCAAATGTCTGGTACAGCTGCGTCAAATGCCAGATGTGGGAATCATGGTAGCTCCCAGGGCAGCCAGCACACACATTCATTATTATGCCCTGGGCATCACACATGACCTGGCAGTTGATGGAGGGGAAGCCCTTGCGGTTAATGTAGGCCCTGCCCCACTCACCGGCTGGTGCTTTGATGCGTATGGGCGTGCAGTCTATTGCACCCACTACCTCAGGGTATTCCACTATTTGCTGGAAGAGACACATATTGCTGGCCAATACCTCACGGGCATTGGGGAAATATACATGATCACCAACATGTGCTGACATGGCATCCAGGAACTGGTGCAGTACCCTGGAGGCTGATGCCTGTGATATCCCCATCATATCACCAGCTGGTCTTTGGAAGGTACCTGTTGCTAGTATTCTTAGGCCAACACATACCTTGGTTTCCACTGGGATGGGTTCCCCTCTGTTGGTTCTGTGTGTGAGGCGTGGCCTGCACAGCTCGACTATTTGCTGCAGGAGCTCTCTGTCCACTCTATAGCGCTCTACTATCTCCAGCTCATGTAACCCGTGGTAGGTGACCCTGGGCCTATACACTCTTCTCCGTCTCCTCACTGTGGGTTGTCTGGCACCATCTGCATTGTCACCACCCACAGCAAGTTGCCTATGTCTCATTATGACAGCTATGGCAGCCCCTAACATTTCTTCTCTGAGTTTAGCTTTTTCAGTTTTCACTTCTAATAGCTTACTCCTGTCTTGCAGTGTCTCTTGAGAGAAACATCCTGCACTACTGTTTGCAGAGTTTTAAGTGCTGGGCTGGGCTACTATTCTGCCTGTGTAATTGCCTGCTTCTAATTGTTTTCACCTGTTAGCTCCAGCAGTATTCCCTGCTAGCTTCCTACTAATTCTGTTGCTTCCTTTTTCCTTTCTGTTTCCTCAGGGGGGAGCAGCGTGCATACCAGCAGAAACGCGCTCACAGTGGCTTACACGCGCGCACACATGCTTACACAGTTCAGGATCTGCCTATTCGAGTTAAAATGCGCGCACGCCAGCGCAAACAGTCTTACAAGTCTGCCAACAGGCTCCCACATGCTCATTCTGCCCTACACGCACGCACACTAGTGTAAACAATCTTCAAAGTCTACCAACATGCTCCCACATGCTCAGTCTGCCTTACACACACGCACACTGCCCTACTCGTGCTTCATGGCACACACGTGCGCATGCACGACCAGCAAGAAACTTTGGTGTAAGTAACAGTGTACACCTTCCATTTCTTGACTTTCCCATGCTTATCTTGTGGCACTCCTCTTTCCCTGATCTGTGTCTGTCATCTGTCATGTTACACTGACCTCCAATGAACTGCATTTCTTTCTACCATTCCCCCCTGTGATGTCACCTATCTCCTACTCTATTCCTCCCCCTTATGTATCTCTTACACTACTCAGACTGTGCTCATTTGCTATGTGACTGTGGGATTCAGTATCCTAACCCTCATTTACATGAGATTGCCTACTAATGCTTAGTTACATGTCTTAAACTCAGCTTCCCCCCTTAGCAACCACTACACGGTGGCCATGTTGTTTTTGGTCTGCTGGTCCCTGCATTGTCATTCCATGTATTGCATAAAACCCACATTTGTGGGTTTATACCCTTCATTTTTATGTTTTATACAGCGCAGCCCGTTTGCGTGGGGCTGCGCTGCGTTTAAACATTAGGTTTGTATCGGGTTACCTTGCCAATGGCCACATATTTGGCCATTGGCATGCTGCCTGACATGTATGCACCCTTTATTTGGAGCTGACATGGCTCCATTGTGATTTTTGCAGAAACGTACTCAGTTGTCAACTGAGTACATTTCTGCAGCTAAAACGTCTCTTACACGGGCTGGTTTCTGCTTCGTGAATCGCTAATATACCTCATTTGCATACCTTTCGGCTGCAAGTGAGGTATTTAGCATATCCACGCCCAGTCCATGTAAGAGACGTTTTAGCTGGTCTCTTACACGGAGTTTCGGGCTGTTCTTGGATCGCGCGGCTTGCATGGAGTGTTACACATCTCCTACACTCCATGCAAGCCTTCGTGAATCGTGCCCATTGTTTTTAGACAAAGAAGATAATAATATAATAGTAGCAACAGCTCCTCCTCCCCCCCACTCCCTTTTTCGGGATATGAAGCGGGTGGACAAGCTGGTCCACCTCCGCGGTATCCTGATGTCTCAGTGAAACCAAAATTGTTTGTTAGAGATCCCATTAAAACTAGGTCCCGAACACGTAAAACACAGGGGGACATAGAATCGTATCAAATGGAGAGAAATTTACAAGCTGAGAGTGAGGAAGAAATATGTCCACTTATAGAGGTACCAAATCCTCAGGCAGGACAGGTTGGACAGGACCCAACCCTCTTGGTATATAGGCCATGGACACTGGAGGATATCCGGAAGGCTACTGAGGGAATTCCCCATCCAAAAGTTAATTTTACAAAATTCCTAGAAGATTTACAAGGCATGAGGTTAAGTTACCACTTAAATGGGAAGAAATAGAAAAGTAGTTAGACAAATTGTAGGTCCAGATTGGCACATGATTTGTGGCACCTGGAATCCTCGTAATGCAGAATTTAAGCCACTCCCACATAGTGACACAGAACTTGACAATAGAGTAAAAGGCCTTACAGACCGAATCTCTGAGAAATGGAAACCTAGAGCAGACTGGACTTGTATTAATCAATGCATACAGCAAGAAAATGAAACAGTAGATGGGTACTATGCCAGATTATTAGAGTGCTTTAACAATCATAGTGGCATGACAGTTCCTGAAAATCAAACGAATGATTCCCCGTATGAACAGCAATTGAAAAATGCATTTTTAAAAGGTTGCATTGCACCTATTAGTAGCTTCATTATGAAGCATATGATAGATCATCGAACAAGTAGGTTACAAGCCTTACTTGAATATGATAGACATGCTAAAAGACATTTTAATAGCAAAAAGAAAAAGAAAGCGCAAGTCTTCACTGCTGAAGATGGAGCTGAAATTTATGTATTACAGTCTGGTAAAAAGGGTAAGAAAAATGCACAGCGGAAATAAACAGTCTGACAAATGGTCAGAGGACTTTGAAGAAAGGAAAAAGAGAATAAAAATGCTTTAAGTGCGGGAAGAAAGGACATCTAGCTAGGGATTGCAAACTAAATAGGAAGGTAACCAGAGATGAAAAAGAAAGTGGCCACACAGTCGGATCGTATTTTAAGCTTTCTTCCACTTTAATATCACGTGGACTTCTTCAGAAAAAACCAGGACGCCTCCCTACATCCTGGTTTTATAGTCATTATACAGGAAATGATGTTATTCTCTTAAACAATGATATTATACTTCAGGTATTAAAGTGAAAAACAATTAGATGACACTTTTTTTATATATAAAAAGTTTGCAGATTGCACTAGTTTAAAAAACGTTTCCTTTTTTCAAATTGTATATGTTAAAACATTGTGAAACGTTGACTTAAATTTGTAACTATTAACCATATAAAACTTGATACATACATAATCCAATAATGCCAGAATTACTTTCACTTACAAAAATATATATATATATATGACAAAGGCTATTTTGTGTGTAAAAAAAACTACATTACAATGGTAATCGCTTTTTACAATAAAATACCTCCTTAGACTTCTACATTTGTGAATGAATGTCTAACGTGAATAGATGGTTTATATCAAAACTCTAGCTACTCTCCATCATGAGAGAATTATTAGGTAGCTAGAGTTTTGATATAAACCATCTATTCACGTTAGACATTCATTCACAAATGTAGAAGTCTAAGGAGGTATTTTATTGTAAAAAGCGATTACCATTGTAATGTAGTTTTTTTTTTTACATACAAAATAGCCTTTGTCATATCTTTTTGTAAGTGAAAGTAATTCTGGCATCATTGGATTATGTATTATGTATGTATCAAGTTTTATATGGTCAATAGTTATAAATTTAAGTCAACGTTTCATAATGTTTTAACATATACAATTTGAAAAAAGGAAACGTTTTTTAAACTAGTGCAATCTGCAAACTTTTTATATATAAAAAAAGTGTCATCTAATTGTTTTTCACTTTAATACCTGAAGTATAATATCATTGTTTAAGAGAATAACATCATTTCCTGTATAATGACTATAAAACCAGGATGTGAGGCCCTGTTTTTTCTGAAGAAGTCCACGTGATATTAAAGTGGAAGAAAGCTTAAAATACGATCCGACTGTGTGGCCACTTTCTTTTTCATCTCTGGTTGCTGAGAAGTAGTTTGTTTCAGTTTCATTCGGGTTGCCGAAGTCGTTTTTCCTTTGATAAATAGGAAGGTAACCACAGAGGATAAGGGAGATGAGGACTGACTATATGATGGTGAAGATACACCATACGAGAGTCAGAAATCATCGGGAAAAGACAATAAAAAAAGAACAAATGTAAATGTAATAGAAGGAGTAGAGGAAGTGCAAGTAGACATGGAGGATGAAGAAAATGAGGTTTTAGACTTAGCATTATTGAGCCTAGAGCTCTACCTAGCAGACACAAAACTGGAATTTACACTTCTGGTGGAGGGGAAGGAAGTTAAATTCCTGTGTGATTCAGGAGCATCACGGACTCTGATACACCCCTCCAAGTTACCGGAACATTCAGAATAACCTGATTATATATTAGTGAAAGCTGCAAATGGACAGCTATACCAGGAACAACTTTCCCATGATATAGCAATAACTGACCCTGTTTCAGGGATGACTCAAAGGAGTAAAATTGTTGTTTCTGCAAAATGTCCAGTGAATCTATTAGGTAGGGACCTTATGCAGATATTTGGCATAGCAGTAGTTCCAACTATGCAGGGTATGGAGGCACAGTGACAAATGGATACTTTTGTGGTGCGACCGGAGGGTGAAACTTTTTACTGGTACATCCAGGACTTGGTTACGACTGGTCCAGGGGCAGTGACCGAGGAACTGATGAACATAGCCATCAGTAAATCCCCCTCCCTTGACACTGACAGACAGCATTTGTTGCATTGCACTCTGTATTACTGTAGCACACCAGGACCTGATAAGGAATATGAGCAAGAATTGTTCAGAAATCGTGAAAACAGATTAGTGTTACGTAATCTGTACTGGGATACTGAGGGAAACAGTGTTGTTAGCTGCTCATTACCTCAAGAATTCCTTGCACTGTACAAATCTAATCGATTACCACATGTCATTTTAACTAAGAACAAAAATGTAAAATGGGCAGACCTAGGAGAAAAGGTAACGAGATGGGAGAAACAAACTACTTTAGAATTATCAGAGCAGGGAATACAGAAACAAAAACTGAACTGGCTAACACAGGCACACCCAGCTGTACACTTGCAGTCTAGCGAGGACAGCTGATTAGCATTCTTATTAGAAGAAGAGGAGAAAGCCTTATGTAACATACCAAAGATTCTTTGGTCAACAGGCAAGTCAGATGTAGGACTTATTCCAACAGCAAGACCAGTCACTATTACACCGAAGTCAGCATTTAGACCACAGAAGAGACAATATCCTTTGAGAAAGGATGTAGAGATAGGAATCAAACCTATAATAGCAGCATTACTTAGAGAAGGAGTACTGGTAGAATCTCCTGATTCACCGTGTAATACACCCCTATTTCCTGTTAAAAAGACAAACGGGGAATGGCGTATGGTTCAGGACTTACAAGCTGTAAATAATGCAGTAATACCTAGAGCACCTACGGTGCCAGATCCACACACTTTGTTAAATGATTTGAAACCTCACCAGAAATATTTCTCTGTGGTAGATATCAGCAATGTTTTCTTTTCAATACCTATATATCCTGATAGCCAATATTGGTTTGCATTTACATTTCAGGGGAAAAGGTATACCTATACTCGACTACCACAGGGATATTGTGAGAGTCCAACAATATTCGCACAAGAAATGGCTAGTAATTTGGGATTCACCCACCGGGGGGTAGTCAAATTCTACTTTATGTAGACGACATCTTGCTAGCAGCCCCCACCCAGCAGCAATGCAGGGAGGATACCATAGAACTGTTCCAATTCTTAGCAACACAGGGACACAAAGTAAACAAAAGCAAACTACAGCTTTGGAGAAAACAAGTTAGATACCTAGGATATGTAATATCCAAAGAAGGTAGAATACTAGATGAGGATAGAAAAACAGAGATTTTACAAGCACCCAAACCAGTGACCAAGAAGGAAATGATGTCCTTCCTGGGAACAACTAACTTCTGCCGGAGTTGGATACCAAACTATGCTTTAGAATCTGCTCCACTGACTGACCTCATATACAAAAAGCCGGTGGCAGCACAGGATTTATTACAATGGACACCTGAAGCAGAAATGGCTTTCTGCAGGTTGAAGCAATGAATAGCTTCTTCATTAGTTCTAGGATTACCAAACTATCATAAACATTTCTTTCAAACTGTAGACTGTAAGCAGGGATATATGACATCAGTGTTGACACAACAACATGGGGATAAGCAACGCCCCATAGCTTACTATTCATCACAGTTAGACCCAGTGGTGTGATCCTTACACCACTGTGTGCAAGCAATAGTCGCAGCTGCAATGGCAGTACAGGCTTCAGCCTCAGTGGTGTTATTCCACCCTCTCACATTGAGAGTGCCTCATGCAGTTGCGATAATTTTACTGCAAGAAAAGGTAGCTTATCTTTCTCCTGCTAGACACCTTTCCTGTATGACTATACTGTTGAGCCAACCTCATATGACAATTGAATGATGCACGACATTAAATCCATCAACTTTGCTCCCAACTCCTGCAGATGGCACACCACACAGTTGCCTGCAGGAAATTGAGCAGAAAACCTTACCCAGACAAAATCTCACGGATATTCCCTTGGATAAGGCTGAGGTGACATATTACGTGGATGGCTCATGCAGAAGGGGCCCTACAGGGAAAAATCTAGTGGGGTATGCAATAGTTACAGACACTGAAACCTTAGAAGCCCAATCCTTACCACATAACTTGTCTGCACAAGCAGCAGAATTGATTGCCTTAACACGAGCTTGTACGTTAGCAAAAAACAAATGTGTAAACATAGATACTGACAGTCAGTATGCTTTTTCTACTGTACATGTTTTTGCACAGCAGTGGAAAAATAGAGGGATGATAACATCTAGTGGTAAACCAATTAATCATGCGCAATTTATTTTAGAATTGTTAGAATCTATTCAGTTACCTACTAAAGTAGCTATTTGCAAATGCGTAGCTCATACGAAACAGCAGGACAGAATTTCAAAAGGTAATGCGAGAGCTTCAGACTCAGAAACTTTACTTTTAGACGAGGAATTACAACCCTCTGAAATTTTAGACCTAGAAATGTTAAAAACAATGCAGACGCTTACTACAAAAGCAGAGAAACAAAAATGGGAAAAACGAGGAGCAATCCTTGAAAACGGGCTGTACATCTCTAAAGAGAAAAAAACAATTTTGCCATCTAATTTGTTTAGATATGCAGTTTTGTTGGGCCATGGGCAGTGTCATGTCTCAACAGGGGGGATGGTACAGTTAGTAAACCGAATATTCCAAACATATGGATTCACAAATTACACAAAAAAAATTTGTGCGGGATATCATATTTGTAACAAACATCATGCACAAGAGGCATTTAAATCTAAACGAGGAAGTTTTCCTACACTGCCACATCCGTTCCATACTATTTGTATGGATTTTATAGAATTGAACAAATGTGATAACAAAAGGTATTGCCTTGTCATTATAGATATGTTTTCCAAATGGGTGGAAGCATTTCCGACTAAAAACCCAGATGCAACAACAGTGGCAAAAGCTCTCATAAAGGAGATTATTCCTAGATTTGGCATACCGGAAAGGATCTATAGTGACAATGGTACACATTTTGTGACTCAGACCATACAGCAATTGGGACGCTTCTTTGGGATTTCCCTTAAGAACCATTGTGCTTATCACCCTCAGTCTGCAGAACTGGTGGAGAGGCACAATGGAGTCCTTAAGAACAAACTTAGAAAGTTAGTCAGCAAAACACAGAAGAAATGGGTGCACTGTCTGCCTCTGGCGCTGCTGAGTATGCGAACAGTTCCAAATCCAAAGGGTTTAACTCCTTTTGAAATGGTGTTTGGGAGGGCATATTATGTACCTCAGTGGAAAGCTCTCATGCCTGCAGACCAGGAGGCTGATAGTTCACTAGCTAGTTATATGAGGAAACTGTTAACAAATAAATCTCTTTTGCAGTTTGACTCTTTTTCAGATAAAGAACAGACCAGACCATTGGAAGCGATTCTAGCCCTGGGGTCCTGGATCTGGGTGAAGGTCACAAAGAGGAAGAATTGGGCAAGCCCGAAGTGGGAAGGACCATACCAGGTACTGCTGGCCATGCCTACTGCAGTCAAAATAGCCGAAAGGTCATCTTGGATCCATTTGACGCACTGTAAACCGGTAAAGAACTTTCAACTTGATAAAAACATTGTAACTGTTATGCAACAAGAACAAAATGGCCAAAGATAGAAATTCAGACCAACCTCAAAAATGTTGCAAAATCATATTATTGAGCATACACTTGCTGACTGTACTTTTGACAATTTTCTTTTTGTTGTGTTTTTTTTCATTTCTCAACCACACAAGTAAAACTGGATAAACGTGATGAGACATCCATAGACTGGCATCCAAACTTTAACACATACCTAGCAATTAAACATGTATATGCTGAGACTATGAACATTTCAAACTGCTGGGTTTGTACAGCTATACCAACAGCATATGGAGGACTACTAATGTCCGCTGTTCCTTTAGGGATCAATGACACTTGGGAGAATTTGCTTTTTGACACAGAAACTGTGAGATCACAGGATAAAATAGCATTGTATTTACCTGTTACACCAAAAGGGATTGTGTGTTTTTTCAAGAATGATACTCTCCAGGTGGGCTGGAGTAACTGTAACATAACAATATCTTATAAATGTTATATTAAGACTAAAAGTGGGGGTACTGTTTGCAATACTAACTATGATTCATATTTGAACTCAATGAAAACAACATTGAATGAAGTACAAAGAAATCCTGTTTTGATTAAACAATTGTCAATCATAGACAAGAAAATGTTTCATGCAGGGTTGGTGCGCATTAGCACTAAAGTTGAAAACTGTTATTTTGTGTGTAGGAAAAAGGCATACAAATGGCTACCTGAGAATTGGTCCGGCAGTTGTTTTTTGGGCTACCTGGTTCCGGCCATACGACACACTGCGGAATTACCTCTGGGTAAAATACGGAATGTGAGAGATGTTTCCAAGAAAACCAAAGATCCAATCAAGAAGCCTGTGAATCCAGTAGGGCAAGTTGAAGCAGGTTGAAAAGACCATAATTCCGTGAAGGACAAAGACAAATTGACTCATATGGACTTGAGTGACAGTGTTATATCTTGGGCAGGTATACTCCCAGCGTATGGTGCAGTCAAATCAATTTGGGAGCTGAGAAAACTGTCGAAACTTCTCGAAGTAATGAGTAATGCAACTTTTTCTGCTCTTGAATTAGTGACTGATGAACTGAATGCCATGAGAACTGTTGTGTTGCAAAATCGGATGGCTCTTGACTTCACACTAGCGGCGAGAGGTGGTACGTGTACGCTTATCAAAGAAGAATGCTGTGCGTACATACCCGATAATAGACATGAAATTAATAACCATCTGGAGGTGATTCAGCAAGTGTCGGCCATGACCAAACCAGGCCCAAACTCTCTGATGGATTTTTTCCAGAATCTGTTTGATGGGTGGGGTTCCATCCTAATGAATATTCTGATTGTTATTTGTGTGGGTTTACTCCTATTAGGAGCATGTGTTTGTTGTGGAATCCCTTGCGTGAAAAGATTAATTAAAGATTTTATAGATATGTCTGTCTCTGAAACCTTGTATCAAGACATTGAACTTGAGGAATTGGTTCCAAATGAAATTCTCCTTGAAGTCTAAACTGAATGACTCTCTTAACTGCAAGTCCCAAGTGGAAGAGGTTAGGAGAAGAAATAAAAATTGTTTAAACTTCTGAGACTAGAATAAAAAGTACTAACAGGAGGGAAATGTTAGAAAAATATGTATTAATGTATATATTTAGTGCTTATTAAGAAATAAGAAAGATATAATGCATTTTATTCTATTAATGTTATATGACAAGAAAAATGAATTCATATGAAACTGCAAGTAGCTTTTGGAAACTGCAGTGTGCCTTTTTTTGCAAGTTGGCCTCTGACCCCAGCAGCTGCTAGCTCAGCAAGAATTAATGTTTATGCTTCTCACAAGTGATTATCTGCTAGGTCAGGAAATTAAATGTGTGAAATAATGAGAATCTTCGGCTCTTTTCCGCTTGAGCAATTGGCCTTGTATATGTTACTAGATAACGCACCAGTTGTAAGGAGGAAGTGATAACATGTAACAAGGAAAATGTATTGAGAACTGTATCTACTATTATGTTCGAATTAATTTAGAACCTTGAGTGGAAACTTTTGTAAAAGGGTATTGTAACTAACCAGGTAGCTAGCAAGGCCACGTTGTTTACTAGAAAAGTTTTTAAGCAAAATGTAGTATCAGCATTTTAGATGAATAGAATATTGTAAGCTAAAGTGATGTAAAACCCCTTGTGACTGACTACGTCAGCCTGGTGGGTTAATACTAGTAAGAAATACTATAAAAGTTGTGTTCTTCCTGTTTCATTCAGACAAAATTCTGTACTTGTACATTTTTTGCCTCCTGGTGTACACTAGTAAAGAACCTGAACCTGAACCTCCTGTGTATTGATCTTTTTATTACAGTATTTTTTCATTTAACAAAGCCCTATCATGTCTCTTTTCATATCATCCAGGGAGGTATGTCTCAGGTCATTAACAACTACATGGACTATAATAGAGTCATACTGGTACTTGTGGTTCTGTGCTCTGAGTGCATGTGTGATCTGGCAGATTCTTACCCCTGATAGACAACTGACTGTTGCTGTCTCCTTGCTTAGACTGATGAGGAAGGCACTAGTGTGTCTCACAGTAGAGTCTCCAATGACCAATATATTGGGCTGTGTGGCAGTTTTCCTTAAGGACATAGAGGCTGAGACATTGTAAAATGTGGCTGTATATATCTTGGGAAGTGTTGTCCTGGAAGAGTGTTTGGGAAGTTGCTGAGGACACCATCTGGGAGGCCTTTGATGTTTGGAGAGATTGCATTTAACAGCCTCAGCATATGTGCTTTTATGTGTCTGAGCCATAGTAGGCATAGTATGCATGTTACTGGCAACCTGTTTGGAGATATCAGTGTCTGTATATGAAAGGTTTGCCTCCAAAGACATGGTATAATTGCATCTCTCACATACTGTATCAGTCTGCTTAAGAATAAACATGAGACAATTGCTACATTGTCTCAAGATGCCCATTTTCAACAGGCTGGCTACAGAGACAGTAGGAAAATGCACATCTATAGATATGGATCCTCTTTTTTGTGATTATGAGAGGTGGTGCAATTGGAGTTTAGAGTTGCTGGGCTAGGAGAAGAGTTTGAGGATTGATCTAAAACAGCACTCTTGGGGTATTGCTTATCAGTGGGCAAACTAGCTGCTCCACACTCAGCTAGATACTTGAGAAAATATCAGTGAAAGTTTTATACAGACAATTACAATTCTAGGTGCCTGTTTTTATACAGGGCACTGCATACCCCTAATGCATAACACATCAAAATTATGGGAGATGAGTTAGAGAGGAATCCAATCAGCAAACAGTAAAAATGCAATTTAAGTGTATATATAAGGTTCAGATCCTGCAGCAATTCACAAATCTCTCACTATTGTGAGTGAAACTGCAAGAATAAGGCTCTCAGACTAATTAAAATGCAAACAGAAAATAAATCAGAAGAAATGTAATAAATGTGGCCCAGATCCTGTAGCAATTCACAATTGTCTCACTATTGTGAGTGATAGTATAGGACTAAGGTTCCCAGTCAAAGTAAAATGCAAAATTAGTAAAACACAAAGTATTTTCTCAATGGGAAAACACCTCCACCACCCTTTCATGAGGCTAACCCCACTGCACCTTTGTTCTTCATCTAATCATTCCATAGTCATTGTATCTAAAAGATATGGAGAAATGTCTGCCTGTAGCAGCCCTCAAGAAGAAAGCAAATTTAATTAGCTGGGCAGAATCTTCAAGCTGAACAGATGTTTTATGGTAAGTTATCTTACTTTTGACTCTGATAGGTCTGTGATGCCCAGTTATTACCTAACAAGTTGCCCACTGAATATTTAGTTGCTCATAACTTGATATTTATACTTTTCTTATTGCCCTTGTTTCTGCAAAGTTACAGGACTTGGCAAACACCAGACTTTAGAAATGATTCAGTTATAAAATATATTGCTTTGAGAAAGAGGGATATTTGTATCACTTCTTCAGATATGTAGGCCTTTATGTTATAAGACATTTTAATAAATCTGACAAATCTTAAGGGTATGAGTAATTTAATATATTTAGTTAAATATTTTGCATTTTTATTTTTTACAGTACGTTGCCTTTTTATATACAATAACATATTATGAAATGCTTGGACTCTGCAGATGATATTATTTAAATATAATGAAAAGTCTAATTGATTTTCCATTGAGTTTGTTAAATACAACAGTGATGAGTTATATTACCGTATGACAATAAATGTTAACATTACACCTTCTGGGGCTACAGTAGCCCTTATATATCCTTGTACATACTTAATTTGCTTGGATTTCTAAATCTGTTACTGTGGTTGCCCGTCAATTTTGAGTGAGTGATGATGCAACAATGGTGATGGCAGACACAGGGCTAAAGATTACTAAGTTAACTGTTTACTAGGGCTTGAAAACTATTAATATTAATTTAAAATATCCATCTGTTGGTGAAACAGTGTCTTGTTGTTTGGATGTGAAGTTAGAGACAAAGGAGGAAATACAGAGCAGCATTCATATAATAAAAATATAAACAAAATTCTGTTTGCATTAAAGGAGTCAGCACCTGAGGTTTTTCAAAGGTAATATATCGGGTATGAAGGAATATTGGGAGACAGAAACTATGGTGTTTGGATTCACTCAACTGCCCACCACCAAATTTAATCCTTTAATCTAAAAAACATACAAGCTTAAATCCAGTGACTAGAAGGGTATAGTCTCTCATCTCACACCACTGATTCTAAATAGATAAATGTATAAATAAGGCATGCAAATATGAATGAATATTATCTGCTCTTCTAAATCTGCCTCTGTACTACAGCAACTTACCCAAAAAGCATTTGCCTCAACTAGAACCTGGATGTCACAGAAGCATCTCGCCCTCAATCCCAATAAAACTAAACTCTTAATATTTACCCCAAGAAAATCCAGCCCAGTCAACAAGTCAAAACTGTCTGTTCAGTCCCAAAATATTATTGAAGTCATTCCTAGTACTAAATTGCTTGGTGTCACCATTGACCATAACAACCTCTTTATAGGCACAAGTACTTTCAGCTTCTCTACTAAAAAGGCCCTTGCATCATCATTGCTGCTTCCAACTCTCTTATATGGTGCACCCATCCTCATTAGTATTCATTCCTCTCTGATAACGAAACTCGATCCATGCTACAACAAAGTTGCCAAATTTGCTTCAAATGCTAAATTCTCCACCTACCACAGTTCCACACTACATCAGCTAAATTGGCTTGAATTCTCCCATCACCTCACTTACTTACAACTAACCACTGCCCATAAACTTATTTACTACCCAGCAACCTGCCCATCCTTCTCCCACATACTGACCATGTACCATCCTAATCGACACCTTAGATCAGAAAAAAAATGCTATTAAGCATTGATAAACCTAAGCTCTCAGCCAGCCAAATGCTATATTCTTTTACTGTCTCCAAGCTATGGAATAGTCTTCCTCCTTCACTCAGGGCTATCCCTAATCCCCTAGCATTTAAAAGTCCCTTAAACTTCATCTCTCTTCATATTGGATATGCACCTGCACCCCTACTGACAACTTCAAAACCTGACCCCTGTCAGTATCCTACTCTTTCTTACCCCTCTTCACTCCTTAACTAGTCTATCTTCCCCATTTCTCTATCTTACCAATTCACTTTGCTATTACTTTAGCCAGCATTATCCCTATCATAAGCCTTCTGTCACCTGGACCCTTAAACTAATTCCTTCTCACTGCTCAAATCTTACTTATACATTATACCTTCTATAACCACTTTCAAATAATGTTAGTAAATATTTCTTCATTGTTGTTATCAAATTTATACAATGTTATTATCAAACTTATTCTATGTCTTCATTACGTTATTTTAATGTGCCACTGCTGTCATATATACTCTGTATTGTGTAAAAATTCTCTGTTTGTAATTAATGTGGAGCTTTTCTCCCCAGGCCTTTACTGAAAATGGGCTCATTTCAGGCCCAGTGGACTTTCCCGGTAAACAAATGCAATAAATAAATAAATAAATAAATAAAACAAACAACTTTCTAATTGTAGCCTGATGACAAGACCATGCATGAAATATGCACTACTGCTCCAGGTAAGGGCCTACATTATCTATACCCACAAATGCACTTCTCAGTGAACACACCAGAAAGAAAAGTATTTGACCTAGTTCGGGAAACCATTTTTTCACTACCTTCTCTCTGGATTTCAGTGCATTCTACTGCTCACTGTTAATGTGCCAAAATAAACTGTTGCAATCACACACATACACAGGTGTGGACGCATGCATACACACACACACACACACACACACACACACACACACACACACACACACACACACACATGCATGCATATTATGTATACATACATATATATGCATATATCTATATTACATATAGAGGAATATAACAATTTTTCACCCTGTTTGCACATCTGTATCAACTATGTTTTTTTCTAAGTATATTTATTAACTTTAGCAACATTTTAAAACTAAATTTTGTGTAGCATTGCATTTGTGCTACTGTGCTAGAGTGAATGCTACAGTTTCTGTTTATATTGTATATTTCTCTTTCTGTCAAAATACCTCCATCTATCTTTTGTGTGCTAAACACCATAGTCGGTAACAGTTTTTATTTTATTTTTTCTCTCCTCAGTTATCAGCCAAGTTTATGTCTTGTTCCTCTCCATGCTGCCAGTGTACTGTTAAAAGTCCTGCATACTGAATAAACGGTTGCAACGAAAATCGCTCATCATACAGCTCTGTTATCTCTTACCTTGCAGGTCTCTTTTTATCTGCAAAATATGTTGGCTTAAATTTACATTGTAAAATATACATATTTAAAGGCATTATCTACTTTCTAGCAAGTCACTATGCTGTAAAGTATCTTGGCAGCAATGACCCCCAGCCATTCTTAATAGACACTGTTAGTTTCAACAAACTTATGTCTGTTAAATGCTGGACTCAGCCTGCTTTAAGACATTTATTACCTGATAGCACTACACAACAAAATCTCTTTTTCTTACTATTAACAGTACATAGCCTTTTTCTGTTAAAGAGTTTTTACTGATTGTTTCTGGACTAGGCTTGCCTCTGGGCTTGGCTCAGCCCACTCTGTTTGCCCTCGGTTCGCACAGGCTCACTCCACTCCTCTAACCTCATTCCCACACACCCTCACTTTCCTTAAACTTATTAAACTAAACCACACCTTTCTAACTCATTATCCTATATTTTATTTTTATTTATTTGCAGTTCGTTAACTGGTAAAGTCCACTGGGCTAAGATGAACCCCTTTTCAATGGAGGCCTGGGGAGAAAAGCTCCATGTACAGACATACAAATGGAAAATCAACTGAAATTAATACAATATTAAAAATACAAAATCAAACAGAAGTAATACAAAAATTAACAATGCAAAAAAATCAACAGAAATTGATACAAGGTATTATACATTATAAAAGTAATAGAGATGTAATAGTGTAATAATAACAGTAAATAATGGATTTGTGTAAATAGTGATATTAGTAGCTTCTGCACCAATTTGGGATGATAAGCACTGGGGAGAAAAAATACCTATAATGTCTAATGAAAAAAAGAGGGTAAGCATATGTAAGAGGTAGAGGAGGTGGTGAAATAGGAGGTCTGGTGTTAAGTGGAAATTATGGAAGAAGGATGAAGGGAGAGGGAGTAGGGGGAGGGAGTAAGTAGGCAGAAGTTAGGAGGGGTGAGAGCAGGAGCACTCCCAGGTAGAAGAGAGTTAGGAATGGAGCAGGGTCTTGAATGTGGAAAGGTCCTGGGTAGTTCAGATATGGGGCGGGGTGAGTTTCATTTTTGTGCAAGGGAAAATGATAACAGAAGTTGCCCAGGGGTACTTAGGGGTTTGTGCACTTCTAGGACATTTTGATTGTTGAATTTGAGTGATCAGTCAGGAAGAAGCATAGTTAGGATGGAGGATAGGGAGGGGCATTGAGATGGCTTGAAGATGAGTTTTTGAGCAGTGGAGAGCTGAATGTCAGTGAGATAGTTGGGAAGCTCTAGCTAGCTCAAGATGTGTAAGGCATCACAGTGGTGAGATGAGGATTTGGAGCTGGTGGTGAACTTAGTGATTTTATTATAGCATGATACTAGTTTGGTCTTAAGGGTTGCATGTGGGTTAGTAAGGAGAGGGGCTCCATACATGATGGAGGGAAGGAAGTAGGTGGTAGAGAGGGTAAGCTTTGTAGAAGTGGTAAGATAACGATGGTGACAATATAGAATTGCGAATTTCTGGTGAGTTTTCTTGATGTTAGTTTGAAGGTGAATGTCAATCTTTAATTGTTCATTGATAAGGACACCTAGAAGCTTAGTATGAGGGACTATTTTGATAGAAGCTGAGTTATGGCTTACTATGGAGAAGGAGTTTTTGTCTATTTTAGTATTTTTGGATGGGTTAAAGATCATGATTTTGGTTTTGGAAGCATTGAGGCTAGGTGATTATTTAACATCCATGTCCCATGCTGTTGAAGGCAACCTGAGTTGCATGTAAGAGTTTGGGGAGAGATTCAGCAGTGCAGATAATGGTCGAGTCATCTGCATATTGAACAAGTTTAGCATTTGGAATACAAAGATGAAAGTCGTTAATGAAGATGTTAAAAAGAAGAGGACCTAGGATAGAACCTTGGGGAATGCCTGTCAAAGTGTCAGGGTAGGATGAGGTACAGTTTTCCACTTGACTGCCTGTTGTCTATTTGACAGGTAACTGGAAAACCAGCTGATGGAAGAGGAGGAAAGATTAAGATGAGAGAGTTTAGACAGGAGAAGGCTATGGGAAATGGTGTTGAAGGCCTTGGATAGGTCTAGGAAAAGGCTAGAAACAAGATTACATGAGTCACGAGCATGGCTGATGTGGTCAAGAAAGGATAGAAGGGCAGTGGTGGTACTGTGTGCAGGTCTGAAGCCATGTTGTGTTTGGGTCAGTAGGTGGTTGTCTATAAGGTAAGGTAAGAGTTGCAGGTGAATACATATTTCAAGAATTTTAGAAATAGGGGACAGAAGGGCTATGGGATGGAAACTGAGATGTCGGTTTTATTGCCCCCTTTGTGTAAGGGAATGATAAAGGCTTTTTTCCAGAGGAGGGGTACATAGGACTCTTGTATGGAATGATTAATTAGGATACAGATGGGGAGAGCTATGCCATCTGCAGGTAACTTGAGGAATTTAGAAGGTAAGTTGTCAGGTGCATTGGAACACTGTTTTAACTTTTGGAGGAGTTTTTTTATGGTGTTAACAGGGATGGGTTTAAGGGTGAAGGAAAGGGGGTGGGTTGGATTGGCTAGAGAAGTAGATGAGTTGTGGGAGGTTGGAATGGATGGAGGGTACTAAGTTTTTAGGGAAGGATGTGGTGAGTTTGGCTATTTAGTCTATAAAGAAGGAGTTACATTTGATAGCTATGATATAATCTGAAAAGCTAGGCTCAGGACAAGGGGTTTTTTTTCTGCTGGGAGTTAGGTGGGTAGAGATACTACTCCAAAATTTCTTAGGGTTGGATTTCTGATTGCTCTGAAGCTTAGAGTAGTAGGATTTGTGGTCAGAAGTAATTTGTTTTTTAACTCTATTGTGAAGCTGTTTGTGTTCATTTGGGAAGTTAGGTGTTTTGTATTTTGGTATAGTTTCCATGATTTATCTCGGATATACATGAGGGATATAGTTTCTTTGGAAAGCCAGGGGGCTGTTTTAGATTTTACTCTTAGTTCTAGGAGGAGCAAGGCTATTTAGTAGGTTAATGAAGGAAATATTAAAGTAGGTAACTGTATTGCCAAGAGGAAGAGTTTTCAGAGGGTTCCAGCTTATTTGTTTTAAGCAGTCAGAGAAGGTTTGAGGGTTAACGTATGCATGGTACGGGTTGAGATATAGTAATGTTGTGTAGGGAAGAAGGTGAATGATATGCAAAGGCAGGAAGATAATCACTAAGGGAATTGGGTAAGGTGCCACTATTTGAGATACTGTTGGGGTGGGAGACTAATATCCAGTCCAGAATACTACCGGAGGAGTTATCTTTATTAGTTCTGGTCGGAGAGGTAATTAATTGGCTGAATTTGAAGAGGTATAAGTTCTGAGAAGTTGTAGGTCAGTGAATAGAAGTCCAGTTAATGTTTACATCACCTAGGATAATTGTTTCATTACTAATGTTTGATGAGAACCAGAAAGGATATAAGGATATCTTTGAAAATGGGGATGTTGTTTCCAGGTGGTATGTAAATGACAGCTTTGCATACGTTTTTGTGTTTGTTATTTTTTATGAGTACCAAGGTTATTTCAGCAGTAGTGAATTGACATATAGGGTTGGTTTATGGTGTTGCTATTAGAGAGGAGGAAAAGATTAGAGCTAATCCATCACCTTTCTTTTGTGTTCTGTCATTCCTTATGATACTGTATTTGGGGGGATGATTTCATTCTTTCAGGTGGGGTTTGAGCCATGTTTCAGAGATAGATAATATGGCAGGGTGGTTATGGGAGAGTCAAGAATTGAAGTTGGGTAATTTGTTGCAAAGGCTTTGAACATTTATAGTTGCAGAAAGGAGAGATTCTTTGGGGAGAGGGTGAAGGTGTAGAGCTTAACTTTGAATTCTGCCAAGCAGGGGGTCCAGGGTTGGGGTGTATATCTTGGAAAGGAGAATAGAGATAAGTTCAAAAAGGAAGACTAGAAGTTTTTTTAGATTCTCTAGGGTTGGAATTGGGGGAGGATATAGGGTATGGGTTGTAATAAATAGAGACTGTATTTGAGGTGATGAGGAGCTTTCTATTGAAGAGGAGAGAATCATTGTAATGGTAAAAATGAGGGGAAATATAAGCTGATTAGGAGGCTTCAGTTTTAATAAGTGAAGAGGTTGTGTGGTAGAGTGTGGAATAAGAGAAGGTTGGGAGACAAGTGAGGTGGAGTAGCATGTAGAGGGGGAAGGGAAGAAGTGCTATGGGTAATGGTTGAGCAGGAATGGTGCGCATTGTTATTTTAGTGCAGTTTTAGCTGGTGGGGATTGTTTGATGTAATATATGAGGGTATGGTGATAGGTAAGGTAGAATGGGAAGCAGATAGTATATAAGCAGAAAGGTAGAGATGCGAGTTAAAAGTGGAGGAGAATTCATTGGTTAGTAGGAGGGAGGGCTTTAATTAACTATGAGGTGGGAGGAGCCTGCTGTGATAGGCTGAGTCTAATGTGGGAGTGTCTTGGTGTGTATAACTGTAGAAGTAATAGGGTGTGTGGGGATAGGGGCAGGGTAGGGGAGTGGAGTGAGCCCACAAGGCGAATGTAGTGGGGAGAGCTGAGAAGAAGGAATGAGCAAGGAGAGAGCCCAGCAAAAACTCAGTGAGACAACCCAATTTAGTAACACACAGCAGCTGGCAAGCTCTTATGAGTAATAATATCAAATTGTGATTTGGGGCTTAGAACTAAGAGGTAGTGGCTACTAAAACAGGATACATTAAAACAGGGAGAAATATATTCACTGAGAGCACTAGGGAGCAGAACAATATTGAGCTATAACTTGCTAGAATTAAGAGTGGGGGCATGCTGCTATCTAGTGGCATACTTGAGTAGAAATTATTTTGACAAAATATTACTATATACGAGGGAAGAAAGCTGGTACAAGGGGAGGGAAGAGTAAGGGAGTAAGGGATAGAGGACTGCTTTAGATCTGCTGGTGTGCATGACACAGAAAAGCCAACAGTTGACTTGAATTTAACTAAGCAAACACAGATAATTTGAAACCAGATGAAATGTTGTTAACATACACTTAGTATAGTCAGGAGGAAAAAGGTAGATGGAGCCAGTGGTTTTGAAAATTCCACTGGTTCACTTTAATTGAGAAGGAATATTTGTTGGGCTGCAGTGTTTTAGATGGGGGGAGCACCCGTGATTCAAAAGGCACAGGCAAGACTCAGTATAATCAGGAGGAAGAAGGTAGATGGAGCCAGTGGTTTTGAAAATTTCGCTGGTTCACTTTCCTTGAGAAGCAATACTGCCCTAGCCACAGTGTTGTAGATGGGGAAGCAGCCGTGATTCAAAAGGCATGAGCGAGCTGTAAAAAAAAAGATTAAGTAAAGAAGAGACATTTGTAAAGCATAAGGCAGCTGAAAGAAGGTGTAATAGGACAGGCTAGGGAACAAATGTTAATACCAGTAGATAATGTAGGTTCTACAATGTTAAAATGCAGTGCAGAAAGACAATATGATACCACATTCTATAAGCAATAAGGGAGAAATGGTCTGCAGAAACTAAGCAATTATATAGTCAAAAACACTGATGTACATCAGACTATGAACCAAAACCACAGCAGGAAGTGTTGCAGACAGTACATACGTTCATGTAATTGGTTTTCACGCTGTTGCGAATAACAGAAAGATGAACAATTCAGGTAAGGTAGTAATTCAGCCTAAGAATAGCATGTCTAGGTCTTTACATTTAACATTTCTTTCAGCATATCCACATAATGTATTGGAATAAGTTAGCAGGACAAATCTGGTATTAACTATAGAAACGTTGATAGTGTAGCCACTGAAATAGTGTGTAATGAAACAATTGCACTGGGAAGAGACACACTATAAGCTAGAATATGGGAACCCAATGGTTATTAAATGACCAGTCAATGTTCTATAACTGTTGACTATACTATAAGTTTTTTTATGCAACAGGGCACAAGCAGGTGTAAATAATACACACTATTGGTGTATAACGCTAATAGGAATAGGAAAAAAATAGGCAATACACTTTGTAACACTATATGTGTATATATTCCTCTGCTTTGTGTAAAATATTCTGTAAAATCATTACAATTGGGGCTCTATGTGTGTAGAAACTGATTGAATCATGCAGAATAGTGAATTATACTGATTCATGCTATGAGCATGTTGTTCATCAGTTTGGCATGCAAGGACACTTTAGATAGAGGTGCAGTCTGCTGCAGTAATATACGCTATAGTGAATTGTTTGTAATTGTATTCATAAGGTCTCTATTGGGAAATGAATACTTCAGGTATATGGAGCTAGTGGTTTTGAAAATTTCTCTGGTTCACTTTCCTTGAGAAGGAATACTTGTCAGGCCGCAGTGTTGTAGATGGGGGGCACTGGTGATTCAAAAGACACGAGCAAGACTCAGTATAGTCAGGAGGAAGAAGTTAGATGGAGCCAGTGGTTTTGAAAGTTTTTCTGGTTCACTTTCCTTGAAAAGGAATACTGGTCTGGCCACAGTGTTGTAGATGGGGGGGCACCTGCAATTCAAAATGCACGAGCGAGCGACGAGCATACAGTAGTCCTATGCAGTTAGAGCAGGAAGGCAGCTACCTCATCCAACGCACCCACAATCAATTTTGTCTATCACTTTCTTCCCTCCCACCTTGCTAACCATTATTTTATCCCAAATAGATGCAATCAGAGGGTCATGCTGCTCAACGGTAGAAGTCTTAATCTAAAGATGCAGTCACTCAAAGCCCTCCTCAAAATGGAGAACATCAACATTTGTGCTGTAATGGAGACTTGGTTTAAAACAGCAGAAAGCACCCCTGCACTACCAGGTTATAACTCATTTCACACCTTTTGGCCCCAGAACTTGGACCGAAGCTCCAAAGGTGGTGGTGTCTCCATATTCATTAAGGATATGCACACCTCCAGACTAGCAGCACAGCACAATGCATCATAGATACTTCAAGGTACAACTATCATTGGGCAAGACAGCAATTTACAATGTAGACTGCTATAGGTCCCCAACCATGTCCCAAGACTCTCACTCCACGTTCATAGACACCATGGAAAATATTAGGGTATAACCCAAAACCCTCATACTGGGTGACTAACTATCCCTCCATTAACTGGGAAAACTATTCATGCACCAATACACTCACCCAATGTTTCCTAGAATTCATTAATTCCAGTGCCCTGGACCAACTCATTCTTAACCCCACTAGAAGGTGCAACATCCTTGACTTGGTTATTACCAACATGGAGGATCGTTGCTCTACACCAATAGTCAATTACTCCCTGGTTAGATCCAACTACAAACTAATCACCATGGAAATCCACATCCTACCCACACCCCCCACAAAAGTAACCATCATGAAAATCTTCTCCAAAGCTAACTTCGGGCTCCTAAAAACAGAGGTGGCTAACTTCGTGGCACCTTATGCAAATGGAAAATAGTTGCATGACTGCTGAATCATACACCAGTGTACTGTACGAACCCGTACATAAATGCATGGAACTAGCCATACCCAACAGAACCAAGACACTCTCCTCCAAAAAAAAAGAACCCAATCTGGTGGTCCCCTGCCATTAACAAACTCTACAACAGAAGGAAGAAACTGTTGCAGAAAATGGTGAAATCCCAAGACTGGAAAAACACCCTTATTAGCCTCAACAAAAAGTTGAGATCCCTTATAAAATCCTCTAAAGCTAGCTATAAAAGCAGAATTGCAGCAGATACTAAAGACAACCACAAGGCCTTCTATAGCTATGTCAAGAATCTCCATGCCAATACCCATATTTGCTCCGAGTTACTGCACAATGGTACCCCCTATATTGAGCCAACAGATATTGCCAACATACTGGCCAGCAAATTCAGTTTCAACTTTACCCCTCTCTTCCCCCAAAAGGATCAATCACAATATCAGAAGAATGCCAGTCACCCAGAATTACTGCTGCACAGGTTAAAGCTGCATTGTCCAAGGCCAAGAATATAGCTTCCAAGGGACCCGACAATATCCCTGGCTGTGTTCTACATAAACTACAAAGTTAACTGGCACTACACCGGTGTGCCCTGTTCAATCACAGTCTCACCTCAGGCTTTGTACCTTCTGAATGGCACACTGCTACAGTCATCCTTCTCCATAAAGGGGGAGCAACTACAGACCCTGGGAACTATCACCCCACCAGCCTTAGTCTGATATGTAAGGCTAGGAAGCGCATAATCATGGACCTAATTAATAAGGATATAGGGAATCTCCAAACTCTGGACCCAATGCAGTTTGGTTTTGTGAAGGGTAGATAATGCCTGCTCAACCTGGTGGACTTCTTTGAGTCAGTCACCAGAGCTGTGGATGAGGGTGAGGTGGTTCATACAGCCTACCTCAATCTGGCCAAGGCCTTTGATACCACTCCCTACTCAGGAATTATAGATAGACTCACCAAACTAGGCATCAACCCCTATATCACTAGATGGGTTGCAAATTGGCTCACAGATAGATCCCACAGTGTGAAAGTAGCAGATTCCAAGTCAGACTGCCTACCAGTCATGAGTGGAGTCCCACAAGGATCGATCCTGGGTTCTCTCCTGTTTGGAATCTACTTCTCAGAAGTCCAGGCAACACAGGGAAACTCTGGCAGACAAAGTTCGCAGATGATTGTAAGCTGGGAGCCATTATTAATTCCCCAGGTGATGCAGATAGTCTACAGAAAGTCCTCACGACTGATGTCAAAGCCATGGTCTTAAGCTAAATGCCAAAAAATGCATCATCATCATCCCCTTTGGGAAAAACTAATTTCCCACAAATTACCACATTGATGGTAGTCCACTGAACACTGAAGGAGTTATAAGAGATCTGGGGACTCAGGTTGACAATAACCTCTCCTTTGACTACCACATTGCCACTGTGGTCAGAAAGTCCTTTTATGTGGCACATCTCATTACCAAGGGTTTTGCCTCCAAGAAGAAAGAGGTTATTGTCTCTCTCTACTCTTCCCTCATTAGACCAATCCTCGAGTATAATTCCCCATTTGGCATGTACCTCACTAGACACTTGCAACAGCTGGAGAGGCCACAAAAGTACCTCACAAAGAGGATCCTAAGCCTACATGGACAGACTCAAAAACCTCCAGCTTTTTTCTGTCTCATGTCATCTACTAGGAGGCGATATCTGCTTGACTTGCAAAGCCATATCTGACCCTGCTCTGTTAGAAATGCTGCATCCAAAGAAATCCCAATCCCTCCGCACCACACACTCCAGAGACCTCAACCTCATTACTACAATCAACAGAACATACTGGAGGGACAGGTTCATAACCCAGAGGCTGCTCATGCTATGGAATAGACTTCCCATACATGTCAAGCAGAGCACCTCACTGGCCCTTTTCAAGAGGAATCTTGATGAGTGGATGGAAAATACAAAGTTGACCCCGGGGATCACTCAAGTGGCTCTACTCAACAGAGCCACCGGGAACTAACGGCAGGCAACATGATGCCAGGGCAATTCTATGGGCTATGCTTGTAAAGGCTCCAGGGCCATTAGCCTAGTACACACCTATGAACCTATGAACCTCACATTACACTGTCTCTCCTACCACATCACTTTACCAATACATTTCTCACTACTAAACTGCACATACCAACCCACCTATATTTTTTCCTCTCATTTCCCTACTATTTTTTGAGCAACTCTCTGCTAATCATTACCCTCTACCTAGCCTCCCTCTCCACTACCTTCATCACATCACACATAATAGACAACCCCTCTCCTACACTTTCCACTATTACACACCATACAAAACCAAATATCCATTTTCAGATCTGTTCTAACCTCATCACTAACTCTAACATATTACTCTTCCACAATAAATATGTCCACACCCCCAATCCTCCTTGCTATCCAGATTTCTTTCATCGACTAATATCCATGCTCAAACTCTCTCTACTTCTACACTCACTAACAGAAATCAAACTCCAAGCTGACATACATCCTAACCCAGGACTCACGCAGCTACTACCACCCCACCCAATAACACCCACAACACCTGCTAATACTACCCTCCACCTTCCTCCCCTAAAAAAATTGAAATCAGACTTGCTCATAACTAATTCTAACCTCAGAAGTATCGCAAAAAAAACTAGTGAATTTCATGCAGCCCTAACTACCTAGACCCCTGATATATTAATTATTACAGAGACATGGCTAAAACCATACAGTAAAGATGAGGAAATACTAACCAGTGGTTATAATGTTATTAGACAAGATAGGCTGAACAAGCATGGTGGAGGCATTGCCATTGTGTATAAAAATTTCCTCAAAATTGAAAAATTAATCTGTACTCCCCCAGATCTATCAGAAGCAGAAATTCTAACTACCCAATTTGAAGTAAATCCACATAAAACCATCATAATTAATGCCTCCTACCTACCACCAGGAAATAATCTACCTACCATTGAAAGTCTTCTATCCTGGGCATCCTCTACTTTCAACCATGAAACTATAATTTAGGCGATTTCAACTTGGACTGGCTATCCTGCTAATTTGACAACCCCTCCAATTTTATCAGTCTATTCAATTTCATCCTAACTATAAACTTCCCCAGTAGAATTGATGAACACACTAAGAAAGAACCTATTCTAGACTGGATACTAACCAATATGCCAAACTTTGCCCACCAGGCTGGGTGCCCCTCCCCTGATTCTTTCAGTGATCACTCCCCTACCTTTCTACTAAGGAAACACATTCACTCCTCCTGTAATGTAATTTTCAAACACATACACAACAAAAGAAAATTTTCCCCTACCATCTTAAATTCCCTACTTCAAAACTGCAACTGGTCACCTCTAAAATCACTTTTCTTAGACCAAGCTGTACAATATTTTAATGATACCTTCCTCAACATTCTTAATAACCACACTCCAACAAGACAAATATGCTCCAAAGCCAAAAACCTACCTTGGATAACAAAATATGCTAAATCTCTCATTAAATAAAGGGATAGAGCCTGGACTGCTTATCAAACCTCCAAAACCTCAGAAAACCTCACCTCGTACAAACAACTAAGAAACCTAACTAAGAAGCAAATATTATTTTACAAAGAATTTTATTTTCTAGCCTTTCAGCAAAAACACATAAATAAACCACAAAATATTTGGCAAAACATTAACTACCTCCTCAACCATGGCAAAACATCTACCCCTGCACCATCTACAACAAATATTACCAAATGCTTAGCATCCCAGTTTAACTCTCATTTCATCACAACAATCACCTCACTTTTAAACAACAAATCAAACCAACCCCTTACAGTGCCTACCACCACTAACTCTAAACCCAGCTACTTCTCTTTTAAACTCATACAAACATATTATATCAAAAAACTCCTATCAGAACTAAACCCTACCTATTATAGCAGCTGATCAACTCCATAATGACTTCTTAAAAACTGCTGCAAGCTCCATCTCGTATCTAGAATCTATCTTAAACAATTGATCCATCATAGAACAAGACGTCCCCTTACTATGTAAAATATCCCATATCATCCCCTTCCACAAGGGAGGCCCATTTAAAGATCTCTCTAATTATCAGCCCATTGCCATTCTCTCACCCCGAGCCAAAATCTTAGAGAAATGTATCCATAAGCAGCTCCTAGACCACCTCACTACAAATAACTTCTTATCTAGTTCACAGCATGACTTCCATCCAAAACAGTACATCCACAGCCCTCATAAGCTTCACTAACTACATCAACCTCCTCAAAAACAATGGACAACTAGTCTCTACTATATTCTTTGATATGTCCAAAGCTTTTGATACGGTATCCCACCAATTACTCCTCAACACTTTAGCCTCTTTCAACCTCATCTTTACAGGTCTCAACTGGTTCTTTAGCTACCTTACTAATTGAAAATAGGCAACTAAATGGGATAATAAACTTTCCGCACTCCTCCCAGTCTCTGTTGGGGTTCCTCAGGGTCCTATCCTTGGCTTTTCCTTTTTATTATATTCACAAATAGCCTAAACACTGTCACTAAATCTGCTTCTATCATTCAATATGCTGACGATGTCACTCTTATTTGATCTGCTCCCACACCCCAAGAACTCTAAGATAAACTGCAAAAGTCATTTCTAGATATTGAAAATTACCTAAATGAACCTCAATGCATCCTAAACCCAAAAAAAACAAAATTAATGATCTTCTCCAACGGGAAAGCTAAAGCAAAACCACCTCCTCTCTCCACCTACTCCACTAATGGCACTATAATAGAACCAGTTAACCAAACAAAACTACTTGGAGTCACAATAGACAACAACCTAACATGCGATAAACAAATATTAATGACAATTAAGAAAGTTCACATCAAACTCGGTGCACTATATAGGGCCAAACCTTACCTTATTCAAAGCCAGATCCTACCTCCTATCTGCTCTCCTCTACTTTTCTCAACTTGTAACTAACCTGAACATGTCTGATTTACATCTACTTGATTCCTCCTATAACAAAATAGCAAAATCCCCTACCATCTTAAATTCCCTACTTCAAAACTGCAACTGGTCACCTCTATAATCACTTTTCTTAGACCAAGCTGTACAATATTTTAATGATACCTTCCTCAACATTCTTAATAACCACACTCCAACAAGACAAATATGCTCCAAAGCCAAAAACCTACCTTGGATAACAAAAGATGCTAAATCTCTCATTAAATAAAAGGATAGAGCCTGGACTGCTTATCAAACCTCCAAAACCTCAGAAAACCTCACCTCGTACAAACAACTAAGAAACCTAACTAAGAAGCAAATATTATTTTACAAAGAATCTTATTTTCTAGCCTTTCAGCAAAAACACATAAATAACCCACAAAATATTTGGCAAAACATTAACTACCTCCTCAACCATGGCAAAACATCTACACCTGCACCATCTACAACAAATATTACCAAATGCTTAGCATCCCAGTTTAACTCTCATTTCATCACAACTATCACCTCACTTTTAAACAACAAATCAAACCAACCCCTTACAGTGCCTACCACCACTAACTCTAAACCCAGCTACTTCTCTTTTAAACTCATACAAACATATTATATCAAAAAACTCCTATCAGAACTAAACCCTACCTATTATAGCAGCTGATCAACTCCATAATGACTTCTTAAAAACTGCTGCAAGCTCCATCTCGTATCTAGAATCTATCTTAAACAATTGATCCATCATAGAACAAGACGTCCCCTTACTATGGAAAATATCCCATATCATCCCCTTCCACAAGGGAGGCCCATTTAAAGATCTCTCTAATTATCAGCCCATTGCCATTCTCTCACCCCGAGCCAAAATCTTAGAGAAATGTATCCATAAGCAGCTCCTAGACCACCTCACTACAAATAACCTTTTATCTAGTTCACAGCACGGCTTCCATCCAAAACACAGTACCTCCACAGCCCTCATAAGCTTCACTAACTACATCAACCTCCTCAAAAACAATGGACAACTAGTCTCTACTATATTCTTTGATATGTCCAAAGCTTTTGATACGGTATCCCACCAATTACTCCTCAACACTTTAGCCTCTTTCAACCTCATCTTTACAGGTCTCAACTGGTTCTTTAGCTACCTTACTAATTGAAAATAGGCAACTAAATGGGATAATAAACTCTCCACACTCCTCCCAGTCTCTGTTGGGGTTCCTCAGGGTTCCATCCTTGGCCTTTCCTTTTTATTATATTCACAAATAGCCTAAACACTGCCACTAAATTTGCTTCTATCATTCAATATGCTGATGATGCCACTCTTATTTGATCTTCTCCCACACCCCAAGAACTCTAAGATAAACTGCAGAAGTCATTTCTAGATATTGAAAATTACCTAAATGAACCTCAATGCATCCTAAACCCAAACAAAACAAAATTAATGATCTTCTCCAACAGGAAAGCTAAAGCAAAACCACCTCCTCTCTCCACCTACTCCACTAATGGTACTATAATAGAACCAGTTAACCAAACAAAACTACTTGGAGTCACAATAGACAACAACCTAACATGCGATAAACAAATATTAATGACAATTAAGAAAGTTCACATCAAACTCGGTGCACTATATAGGGCCAAACCTTACCTTATTCAAAGCCAGATCCCACCTCCTATCTGCTCTCCTCTACTGTTCTCAACTTGTAACTAACCTGAGCATGTCTGATTTATATCTACTTGACTCCTGCTATAAAAAAATAGCAAAATTTGCTGCTAATGTACCCAACAGAACCCATGATTGCACTCACTTGAATTTCCCAATTTTTTATTGCTCAATCAGCTCACCACTGCCCACTCCATTATCTACAAACCTGAAAACTGCCCTGCACTGTCCAACCTAGTGTAACTAAATACCAACCCCAGGATCCTTATATCATCTGATAATCTTATACTTAAGGTAATTAAGTCCCATAATTACTCTGGTGACTCTCTCTCTTCTCCTTCAAAGTAGTCAAACAGTGGAACCTATTACCCCAGAATATCCTAAAAGACATAGATAGTCATAGCTTCAAACAACTCATAAAGGAATACCTTACCCAACAATGGCTATGCTCCTGTAATAATCCTGGCTAGTTTTTCATGACATTAATTAAATGTTTCTTTCCTGCTATCTTTTCCTTGTCTTACTTCTACTAAATGAAAATACCTCAATGGTTTATTTTATTTATATATTGAATGAGTTTCATATTACTGTCTGCAGTATGGCTTAGGAAATGTAATGTTTTCTGTTTTGCATTCCCTTTTTGTAAATTTTTATTGTTGGCAACTGTTAAACTTTTTTGAATATTGTTTGTAAATCTTTTTAAAAACGTTTTTGTAATCTTTTTTCTACTATTGTTATGGAGATTTTCTCCCCAGGTCTCCTCTGAAAATGGGCTACTTGCCCAGCCGGACTATACCCAGTTAACAAATGTACAATAAATAAATATTGTTTTCCAGAGAAGACTGGTAATATTCTCCAATATTACAGCCTTCTTTCCTGACAAAGTGTAGTAAACTGCCATAACCTTTGAATTTCCAAGCTTTGAACCTCCCAGTAACTGTTCACACTTGTTAATAAGCCAAATAATAAACACAAATGATAGTGTGTACCAAAGCTGTCTGGTCAACAGCTTCTCTCCTTTTAGTAACAAATTCCTTTGTATAAGCTAATACATAAGTAAAGAGAGGAACAGCCACAAGCTTTTTAAATGTGAATAAAATAAGAAATGCTTAACATAGAATTAGTTTGGCAGCATAGTCAGTGGTTAAATATATGGGGAGAAATTAAATTTACAAGGAAATAGAAAACAATCCTTTTAAACAAATAGTATGTAAAAAGGAAAAAAAATCTGTCTACAGCTATACTTTTGCTAGCTATTATTACATGAAAAAGTACTGAATGTTAAGCTGAACTGTATGAATGTCTAGGCCGAGATTAAATTACTTGGAAAGGATACAGGCCTGCTCTGTCTTTTTGATTCTCCTTCTTTCTGTCTCAGATTTTTAGTTTACATTTTTTCATACGGACCACACATACAACCAAGGAGAGCATCACAGTATTGTCTAAATGCTCTTTTATATGATTTTAGCTACCAGATCTAGGAATAGTCACAGACCTTGAAATCACAGGATAGAATAATTACATTTTTACATTCTGTGTGGCATTGCTATAATTCCCAGGAGTTATAGCTTCAGTTATGAAGTTTATATACATTTCATAGAAAAGGGTGAGAAGTTCAATAATCTATTCATGCTACTGAGAAACACATATTGTAGATCAAATAACAGTTTTAGTTTACCTGCTAAAGGTTTTGCAAAAAGTGCAGCGTTCACTCGTTACATTCTGACTCAAAAATGGCATATTTATTATTTGATATCATATCAAAGATACAAGGAATAAGTTCAGTTATACATGTTTTATACACACACACACACACACACACACACACACACACACACACACACACACACACACATATATGGAGGGGTAAAACGAGAGATATGAACAGATATTTGTATAGATACACATATTGATGGATAGATGTGTAAGTATTGCTTAATGTTGTATCATTTACATTATGCATTCTCTGCTTGCTGCTATAAAACCTTTGTTGGGAAAATAATTAAGAAATTTAGGTAACAAATTCCTTCACATTTTTTTGGCTAAAGGGGAACAAAAGCAATTTTAATACACTGGTAAAGCATGCAGTAATGAATACCAATAAAAAACATGTTCATATTTATGAAACTGGCTAAACTTTTTAACAATGATTGGATTAGTGATGCATAATGTTCTGCTCTTGTATGAATTATATAGTTAAGCTTTATTAGAGGCTTATGGCTTAGGACTAAATGAAAAAAAAAATAGAATCAATTCCATATTAAAGGAAAAATGGAATGTAATTTATTCTAAAATCATTTGTATGTGATTAAACGTGTACTGTGATAATAGTATCTCTGTTGGTAGATTAGTGCAACTTTGAATGGATATGTTTGAGTTAGAGAAAAACATTTTGCAAAAAGCTCACACACTTTGTTTTTATTTGCTACCTGGTGCAAATTCATTTTTGTCATTTTTTTATCATTTTAGTTGTTTATGTCCTGCCTGATGCATTATCTTGATTGCTTAAATGATGGTGTTAAGTTGTAGATATACTTCATTGCATCTGCGACATTTGAAATATGTTTGTCTGTTGTGGGTAAAGTATTAAAATGAAATAAAAAAGGCAGAGTGGTTTAGCGTGTGAATGCCATAGCATATATTAGGTTTGATTCCCACATGCTCACATGATTCCTCGAAGGCATATGTGTTTGCATTCACAAAAAGCTCAATAGCACTTGTGTCCACAGGTAACAGAAGCATATAGCACCTCATCCTTCTGCAGAACACCGCTTATAAAAGCAGCTTGTTCAAACAGTCATAACATAAAAGTATAGCTAGGAGCAAGAGCACATATATTTAACATAGTACTGATCATTTTGAAAACCTTTATTCTAGTCTCTGTTTTATTCTTTTATTTCATGCTATGAAACTAGAATGCTTTATTAGAATAAAGGTGTACCTGTAGTGACAGGTGATGCAAAGGGATACACTCTAGATTTATATGCACATGTCAGGGATACACTATCAGAGTGTTATATGAGGGATTGCACATGTCAAGGATATGCTACAGAGTGTTATATGAGGGATTGCACATGTTAGAGAAATACTATTAGAGTGTTATATGAAGGATTGCATGTGTCAGGGATACACTATCAAAGTGTTACATCAGGGGAAAAAGGAATGTATATGCACATGTTCACCTGGGCATTACTATGTGACATGAAGCAGACAGATTACAGACAGACTGCACTTACTGGTTATAACTCTAACATATCCCTCACTGTTACTCATCAGGATGGTAGTGCTGAGTCCCTTCATTGAGATCCATTGCATCTTCTGGTTAGATAGAAAAGTGATACCCATAAGATACTCTTCTTGCAGTCACTGGTCCACTCCTTCTCAGTTTACATGGGTCTCAGCATCTCAGGGAAATTGGTTTTCCCTTATGTGGTCATGTCATGCTTCTACCAGGATTTGTTACAAAGCACATCATGCAGGTTTCTGTTATAAACACTCTAGAATGATGATGGGAACAGTAGGGAAAGAACATACGTGTGTGAACAAGCTGATTTGTGTTAGGCAGACGTGCCACAAATGTAATTGCCCCCTATCCAATGCAGCAAACTGTTAGCACTATCTGCAAATCAGGCTTTTCTTTCCTTGTGTAGGGGTGCAATTTCCTCTTCTGGCAGAAATGTAACAACAGTTGTTTTACTAGCATGCAGCATACAAGACTGAAGCAATTTTCATATGTGTGTGTGTGTCCTTACTACTGCAGCTAGCACCAAACAATATGTATGCAACCTTTCTTCTCCATTCCTGAAAAATGCCTCCTTAACACTAATGGTTGGAGTTGAATGCCCATGCTCTTAGACAAATTACACAAGTGCTAATGCAGTGTTTGATAAGCAGCCTCTGACATCCTGATTATCAAAGGATGATCCTACTGTTTGTTGTCATACTCTCTAAAGACTTCACTTTCCTACATATGCAGGCCTTTGTGAGAAACGTTCAGTCCATAAGCCAAAATCAAATGTATGCAGATCTTGTAGGCTGACTAGATGCATTGATCAGCATTATGTTGATTAAGCTGTTCTTTCCATATCCTTTCTGAAACAAAATACATATTTCTATCAAGTGGTAGTCTCCTGGGTCTACATCTGTTCATCAGTGATGGGGGCAGTGGTCCCCTGGCAATCAGTTTTGGAACCCTGTACTTAATCTTTGGTTGTTTGTTGTCATGGTGAATCCACCATATTGGCATTGTGTGCAGGCATGGTGCTGCCTTTGGACTTACGTGTACTCAGGCTAGGGAGTGCTTTATGATTTTTTTTTAATTAAAAAGGTGCATCTATGCAACACTGAATTGTGATTTTTGTTCCTGCTGTTTTTCATGCAGAAAATAAAAGACATGGTGTCAGTATCATGCTAAGACGTGGTTAAAGTAGGGTGTCTGCTTTGCAGATTCAGAATAAGCTGCTGAGTCTGTAACAGCAACATGTATATACTGTGTAAAGAGTTTGGAGCAATTCTCCTAATCCTGGGTGTGGATGCATTTTAGAACTTCTTCTACTTAGGAATTTCTATATTTTCTACCATTGGAAAATCAACAAACAGACAGACAAAAGGAGGATTAGTAACAGTGCCTATCATTGTTATTATAGACATGCCATGATGTTAAACTTAATTGCCTTTTTGTGTATGTTCAAAAGTACATACTACTACACCACCCAATTGCGCAGTGACAAGGAATCCATTTGTCCACTGTTGACCTAAGTTTGGGAACAGACTCATGTCCTCAGCAGGGTTGGCAA
Source organism: Protopterus annectens (assembly GCF_019279795.1). NCBI lineage: Eukaryota > Metazoa > Chordata > Ceratodontiformes > Protopteridae > Protopterus > Protopterus annectens. The sequence continues at coordinate 303,692,927 of NC_056728.1, forward strand.
ATTTGACTGGATGAAGTGGGCAAAGGCCAGCTGTTCTATACTGAGTGAGGGGAAACCCAATGTCTGGGTGACCTCTGGGGATGACCAGGAGCCTTGTAAGGCATATCAGTGTAAGGGGGTGCCAACAACATTCCCACATAATTGCATTAGTTGTATCTTCAACTAAGGCATTAGCCAGACATGATAATGATGATCCCAGGCTGCAGGCACATCTTTCTCCACTGAATCTCTCACTTCCAGGGTCTAAATAAATACCACAGTTGAGAGATCAAATTCCCAAGGAGTCAGGTGACTTACCTGGCAAGGGTCACATCCAGGAGTACTTGACATAGGGTCACTGGGGATTTGGGATGAGTGAGTGTAGAATCCAGGGAAAACAGCCTGAGACTGGATGGGGCTAGGATGGGGTCAGTAAGATGATAATAATAATAATAATAACAACAAAGTGGTGATTGCTTATATAACAATCCATACCTCTGCTGACCAGCAACATTGTTTGACTGATATCACAGAGAAGTCCTCAGAATATCACTGTGAAATGATAACTAGCATTATTTAAATTCAACATAGTAAGAGTATGTCATATGAAATTCAGGTTAGAATTCAATCTTATTCATCTGTTCAGCTACTGTCTGTTATTTTCAGTATGTATGAGTCAAATAAATGCTGCCAGTATACTATTACTAAAAAAATAGCTATTCTCTCACCCAATCCACAGGCTTATTAACCAGCAATTATTATAACAGTCCTGAATCCCAAAGTAAAAACAAAAGTAGGTAGTACAACATAATTAAAGTAAAGCCCTAGAAGGTGAACACCCTCCTGCGTTGTCAGTCTAAGACTGGTCATCACTTATGCCTTTGTATTTTTATGTTTAAGATCCACATTACTGAAGTTGAACTTTCTGAAATCATGCATAGCTTCTGGATATTAAAAAAGTACATTTTAACTGTCATAGAATCTTCAGGCAAAGCTATATATGCCATGCACTGACCTTTGTAGGGCAATCCTCATTTGCTCAAAAATTTCCATCATTTTTATGTTGCATATTATATGGAAAGAGACCCTCTTTCTACCACCTAGTAATGTCTTTTTTTCTGATTGGCAGGTGCCAGATCAACTAGTGCCTTTCAAGACTCAAAAATATCTTCCTTGTTTATGAAGTTGAATTGCAAACAGAAGTAATAAAAATCAGAACTAAATGAAACATTTATATTCCCACCTTCCTTAGTAAAACTCTGTGCCACATGTCTAGTATGTATTGGACTATGTTATGTCTGCAGTATATTATACAGACTACAAACGATAACACTGGTTAGTAATCAGCAATAAAGGACTGGTTAGATTAAGTAAAGAATCTTTAAGTTGAAAGCTAAAACATGATTATTGCATGAATATGTGTAATTTACAGGAACACTGATAATATCAATTAAATTTATCTGCTGTGAGTCTGTATTTTCAATTTTGTGCTGAAAATGGAATAATTTCGCATGTAGCATGACGGAGGCATATCTATTGGTTTAAACAAAATTGCATAACATATCATATTATGAAAGTCGGTCCTGACATGCATGGTTGGTAAATCGTTGCTAGATATTATTATGATGAAAATTTGTTCGGACAAGTTACTGTGTAGTTTCCTTATTCAGACTTCTTCGTACTAATATCAGTGACAGGTGAATACTCTGCTGTCAAACTGTACTTCTACACCAGGAAAGCATCCTTCTCAAATTAAGAGGAAGGCAGCAATCCCAGTTCTTCCTGCTACCTGTTTCTCTGCTGTATCGTCTTTCCCAATTCCAGTCTTGCATTATCTCCATTTCATTCCATTCTGCATTCACTAGTCATCAACCTTAGTATGATAATGCTAGGATTCATGTCGTACAACTCACTCCACAAATATTAAATTTTCAAATACGGAGCACATCAAATCATTGCACCACAAACAGTGACACTGTAAAAGAAAAATGCATAAATATATATATATATATATATATATATATATATATATATATATATATATATATATATATATATATATATATATTATATATATACATAGATGATTATCACTGTTAAGGTAACACCCGACCTCATGTACAAAAATGGGAATGGGGGTTGTGGATCTATGTATATGTATATGTATATGCATATATATGTATAAATATATGTGTGTGGGTCCCCTTCACATTGTCAGCACTTCAAAATGCCGAATTTCATATGGCCAAGACCATATGATCGACATTTGAAATGCCGACAATGCGGAACTGGCATCTCTGTACAGTGCGGAATGGAAAGATTTCTATTCCTGCACTGTAATGAGATCCTGGATTTGGTATATTTAAGTTACAGGGGGGTGTGGGGGTGGAGCCTTCCATGGGGTGTGCAGGGGGGCTTGCCCTCCTGCCAGCAGTGTTTAGGCAAGTGTTTGTTGTTTTTTACTTTTGTTTTTCATATGTTCGACATTTCAAATTTCAATAATGTGGTCTTGGCCATATGAAATTCGACATTTTGAAGTGTGGAACATATGAAGTAGCTCTACATATATGTATATATATATGTATATATATATATATATATATATATATATATATATATATATATATGTATATATATATGTATATTAGTAGTAGTAAACTCCTTCACTGGTTAAAAAACTGTGGAGTAAATACAAACACCTGTAAGAAGATAATTTGTTCTCTTACAATGTCAGTACTAAAAGTATACTCCTACTGCAGTTGCAGTTCACAGACTTCAAGTGTAAACCCTGTACACAGAAAACTAATGTAAATGTGGATGAGAGATAAGAACAAAAAATTAAGGTTACACTTCCAGCAAACAAGATGTGCAGCTGCAGATTTGAATGAAGTGGCATGTGACTTCAACTTTCGACAGTACTGGATCTGATATTACTAGATGTGATAAAAAGACAAGTTTCTATCATGATCATACTTTAATATGATGTTCTCTGTTTCTGTAGCTGAGATTTTGTTGCCTACTATTTTGAATTGGGGAATTATTAATCACCAGGTTGTCTACTTCATGTATATAAGATATATATATATATATATATATATATATATATATATATATATATATATATATATATATATATATATATATATATATATATATATATATATATATATATATATATATATATATAGATATATATGTGTGTGTGTGTGTGTGTGTGTGTGAGTATGTATATAATGGATCTACCATAGGTGCTCACAGGCTAGGTAGCTCATGACAAATATGTTCACAGCAAATTGCTCAAAAAAACAAGTGCTCAAACTCCCAATAACCCAATCTCCCATTCCTGCATAGCCCTCCCAACACGAAATCCTGTAATCTTCATAGCTCTACCAGAACCTAAACCCTAAACCTAAAACCCTCACAGAGTTCCCGAACTGACTCCTCATTTCCTTACCCTAAAACCTCCATTCCCCCTCCCTAATTGTAAAGTCTCTGATCACTCCCTAAACCTAAAACTCCAAACCTCCTCTCTAAAACTAAATTCTCTGATTACACCCTAACATTAAAACTCCCCTCCTGCTCCCTAAACCAAAAAATCCCTTTTTATTCTCAAACAGTAAAATCCCCCTCCCCTCCTGCTAACTAATCTGAATCCCCCTCTTCTCCTTAACCCTAAAATCCCCCCTCTTGCTACCTGATTCTGAATTCCTGTTGCATCCGCAGAGCTGCTTGCCCAAACTCATGCTCATGTTTGAACATAAGTAATAGTTCACATGAGTTACAAGGTGCTGAATTCCCTGGGTGTGAGACAGCAGTTTTCGATCATTTGGCAATTGAATGTCTTTAGAATACCCTGTAAAAATCATTAGCTAAATATCTGACAGTCCCATTTATTGATGTTGAGTTATACACCAATGCTTTATATGAGCTCCTGTACAGTTGTATTGACCCTGATTTACCTGATAGAACCAAAGCAAGATCTTCAAGGAAAAATAAACCTGTCTGGTGGACAACTGCCATTAATAGGCTATCCAATAGGAGAAAGAAATTGCTGTTTAAGACTAGGAAGGAAAGGTCTCAAAACTGGAAACACTCACTCCTCAACTTAAACAAGTAAATAAGACTCCTAGTGAAGTACTACAAAACTAACTATGAATCCAAATTAGCTTTCCTAACTAAGGATAGCCACAAAGCTTCATTTAGTTACATTTGTAACCACAAAGTTAAGGCCCAGATTTGCAATGAACTTGTAGTTAATAGTGCTACATATACAGAACCTGTGGCTATATCAAACCTGTTGGCTGACAGGTTCAGTGAAAACTTCACTCCCCTGTCCCTGCCACATATACCCCAAAGCATCCCTAACACCTCTCCCTCACCTAATATATCTGAGGAGCAGGTCTTAAATGCCCTCTCCAAGGCCAAAAACACAGCCTGTATGGGAACAGACAACATCCCGGGCTGTGTTCTACATGGGTTAAAACAACAATTAACATCACCATTGTTCACACTTTTCAATCACAGCCTAAGCACTGGCTTCATCCCAGCAGAATGGAAAATAGCTACCATCATCCCTTTGCACAAAGGGGGTGCATCCAAGGATCCTGGGAACTATAGACCCATTAGCCTGACAAGACCTATCTGCAAGGCCATGGAACAAATCATGATGGACCTTATTAACAAAGATATAGATAATCTCCAAGCACTTGACCCCACCCAGTTTGGCTTTGTCATGGGGAGATCATGCCTGTTGACCTTGATGGACTTCTTTGAGACAGTCACCAAAGCCCTAGATGAGGGCAAATCTGTGCATTTGACCTATCTGGACTTACCCAAGGCCTTTGACACAATCATGCACTCAGGCATCATTGGTAAACTCACCCAATTGGGTATCAACCCATATATTGTCAGGTGAGTTGAAAACTGGCTCACTGATAGAACACATAAGGTCAAAATAGGGGACTCCACCTCCTTCAGCAGACCTGTAACCAGTGGTGTTTCTCAGGGATCAGTTCTGGGACACCTACTGTTCAGAATCTACTACTCTGTAGTACAGGCTAAAACTAAAGGACTGTTGCTGACAAAGTTTGCTGATAACTGCAAACTGGGAGCGATCATTGAAACCCCTGGCAATGTCAACATCCTGCAAGAAGGTCTTACACAAACTAATGGCTGGTGTCAATGTCGTGGTCTTAAACTTAATGCAAAAAAATGCATTATCATCCCCTTCAGAAAAAGAAATGTTCCTGCAAACTACAACATCAATAGCAATACCCTAAGCACACAGTCAGTGGTGAGAGATCTGGGTACACAGATCAACAGCAACCTTAACTTCAATCACCATGTCTCCACAGTGGTAAGAAGGGCATTTTATATTTCTCATCTCATAAGTAAGGGCATTGCCTCCAGAAAAAAATAAGTTATAACCCCCCCCCCCCTGTACTTTTCCCTCATCAGGCCAATAATGGAGTAAAACACTCCCTTTGGTATGTTCCTTTCCAAACACCTACAGCAATTGGAGAGACCACAAAAGTCCTTACAAAGAAAATTCAGGGTCTTCAAGATCTTTCTTATGTGGACAGACTGAAATCATTGTCACTTTACTCAGTATTGTACAGACTGCTAAGATGCTACCTATTCCCTGCATATAGAGCAATCTCTGACCCAGCTTTAATGGAAATACTGCACATTTGCAAGTCAAACGGCACACAGTTACCTCGCTCAAAGGACCTTAACCTGGTATCCGACATCAACAGAACTTGCTGGAGAGGCAGATTTGTCTCATAGAGGTTGCCCACATTTGGAACAAGCTTCCTATTCATGTTAAACAAAGCCCCTAATTGGCTCTATTTAAGCGTAATTTGGATGATTGGATGGGTAACCAGAAATTCACCCCAGGGGTTCCACATGTATCCCTCTTGGATAGGAGCAATAGGTGCTGATTTTAGTGTCTGCTTGAACAAGACACCCTTGGGAACATGGTTTTAGCTTTGCTAGGCTTGTAAGGGCCCTGGGGCAGTTAAGCTAGTGACCTCCTATGATCCTATAATGGCACTGGCACATTAAGGATACTGGTAGATTGCACTAATTTATTTTAGTCAATGCGATGAATGCAAATTCCTAAAATGATTTTGTAATTGTAAAATACTGTATCAGTATAACAATAAGACAAAGAAGCCTACAGAATCTGATTACCACTTCTTAGACAGTGCAGAAAACCTCACCTATATCATACATACAGTAGGACCACAACTCTGTCTTAATTCTTAATACCTTACATACAACGGTATACAATGGATATTATTTTCCTTATATGTTCATAGGTTCATAGCAGAATACTAGGCTAACTGCCCTGAAGGGTCATTTTAAGCCCAGCCAATAACCTGAGGTTAGAATCAAAACTTGTACCTTGTGTCTATGAGGTGAAACCTTAAATATTATGCCCCCCCAGGGGAAAAAATTTGCTGTTCCAAAACGCATACACACGACACAAGCACAACAAACAAACAGCAATCCACAGACATACACCTAAACTCTTACACCTAACCCTACACTAAACTATACATACACCACTAACTATCCACTTACCTTAACCCAAACCCTAACGCTAAGGTCTGTCACTATCGCACAGTCACCTCACCCACCCCCTAACCCTAACTCACCTACCCCGCCCTAACCCTCACGTCCACACAATCGCACACTTACCTGACCCACTCCCTAACCCTAACTCACCTAACCTGCCCTAACCCTCATGTCCACACAATCACACACTTATCTGAACCCGACTCGTAACTTTCCACTCACAGCGCTGAAAATACCAAAGCAGCGGAAATGGACAATCGAATTCTCTCCCTAGGAAAAATTCGGTTTTCTGTTTCTTCGATATTTTCAGCGTTCGTTGAAAATGGATCGATATTAGAACACTCGAAATTTTGAATGTTCAGTGTTCTAATATAGACCCAAAAAATCAGCCACCGAATAATTGCCACAAAGCAATGAAAAGTATCACATCGCCACAGTAGTCAGGAAATCCTTCTATGTGGCACACCTCATCACAAAAGGGTTCTCATCCAGAAAGGTCATTGTTCCCCTCTACTCGGCACTCATTAAACCCATTATAGAGTACAACAGCCCTTTTGGAATGTACCTCACAAGACATCTGCAGCAGCTGGAAAGGCCACAGAAGCACCTCACAAAGAGGATTATTGGCCTCAAGCAGATGCCCTACACTGACCATCTAAAAAAACTCCAGCTTTACTCTGTAGCATATCTCCTACTCAGAGGAGATCTCTGCCTAACATATAAAGCTATGTTAAACCCAGAGCTGTTGGACATGCTACCTCTAAAGAAATCCCAATCCCTCTGAGCTACATACTCTAGGGACCTAAACCTTGTCACCACAATAAACAGGGCTTGCTGGAGGGTTAGATTCCTATCCCAGAGACTTCCTGTACTCTGGAACAAGCTACTCATCTATGTCAAGTAAAGTTCCTCATTAGCACTCTTCAAGAAAAATCTTGATGAGTGGATGGGAAATAGGAAATACACCCCGGGATCACTTCTGTGGCTCTGCTCAACAGGGGCACAGGAAATTAACTTTTTTGAGTGGCATAAGCCAGGGAACCTTGTTGGCTAGGCTTACTTAGGCCCTTAGGCTGATAGCCTATTACCTACCTATGAACCTATGAACCTATGTAAGAAATATGCGTAAAGATTATTTATGTAACTTGTATGTATCTGTTCTCTTACTGCATGCAAAACTCCCAACAGATTATACAGTTATCTTAATTATAATTCATAGCAGACACTCTTACAGTGATCTGTGAACTGTGAATGTGTTGTATATTTGTGGGTGTACATGTGTACAATATCTCTACAAGTCATCTCTGTGGACTTCTGTTTATTTATTTAACTTTTGTTTACCAGGTAATTGAACTAATCCACATAAGTGAACTACCCACATATCATTTTCAGGAACTAATCCAGATAAGTGAACTATCTGCATACAGTTTTCAGCCATGACCCAGGCCACTAGAGCAAGACAGCAAGATGTAGAAAATATAATAAAAATATAAACATACAGCATCTATTGTGCAGTAATTTAAACTATACTCATGCCATGGATGACATGATCTGTTGTGTAGTAACTTAAACTATACTCAAGTCATGGGGACAGCATCTGTTGTGTAGTAATTTAAACTATACTCAAGCCATGGGGGACAACATCTGTTGTGTACTAATTTAAACTATACTCGTGCCATGGGGAACAGCATCTGTTGCATAGTAATGTAAACTATACTCAAGCCATGGGGACAGCATCTTTTGTGTAGTAATTTAAACGATACTCAAGCCATGGGGACAGCATCTGTTTTGTAGTAATTTAAACTATACTCAAGCCATGGGGGACAGCATGTGTTGTGTAGTAATTTAAACTACACTCAAGCCATGGGGGACATCATCTGTTGTATAGCAATTAAAACTATACTCAAGCCATGGGGGGACAGCATCTGCTGTGTAGTAATTTAAACTATACTCAATCCAAGTTACTACCTATATCAAATGATATTGAATTCAGTAGGTAGCAATTTTTTTTTTCTAAAAGCTATTTCAAAATTATTCTAGATTGCAGTACCATTTTGCATTCATCTATAACCTTCTCTTTCCAGGTCTCCATAGGTGGTACCTAATATTGTAACTTCCTTTTCAGTAAATATCCATTTCATATTTTGTGTTACCCTCCAATTCCTTTCACTTATCAGCTTAAACCTACATTTTAGCTGTAATTGTAAAATGTCTGCTAAGTAAATTATTAGTATAATGTCACCAGTGTAACTATATGCTGTTAATTTAGCATTTTTTAATATTTCACATTTCCATCCTTTTGTAGATTCTCTTAACTTTCTAAGAATTGTTCTCTCTACCAGGTCACCCAATATTTGGCTAGATTAACTCCATTTCTTAATTCAGTCATTATAAAAGCAATTACACATTTCTCATTATAAGATTAAATTCACTTTTTTTAAATTTAACTGCAAACCCATATTGTTTCAACATATTTAGTAATTTTCTAAAAACAAAAAAAATCTGAACTGAGAGAAATTATTTAATTTATGGTTAGCACTTTCATTCCAGACTTAATAAAAGAACTTAATCAGAATTAGCAAAATTTCCAGATATTCCATAATTAAATAGTACAGTTCACATGACTGATACCACATGATCAAACTATATCAAAATATTAAAATTCTTAGGCATATCTTCAGAATACTGTCACACAGCATAACTTAAAATAATTAACTATTTGTTAAGAAATTTAAATAGCATTCAGTATTAATTACATTATACAACTTAGGTGTTTTGTCAGTTGCTAATAAAAATGCCAATGCATTCTTTGATTTCATGTACATTATTTCCATCACTAACTTCCACATAACATTTCTTTCTCTTCTGCATGCCTCATAAAGATATTCCCAACATTTTCTTTAACTGCAAACTTTTATGCTGTTATCCAGTCTTTCATTTTTATCTCAAATTCTTCTAGACTATCATATTATCATTCTTAATAAATTCCCTTGCTAATATTCACATCCGGATGCATTTCTTATATAAATTGTTATACTTGTTTCAAGCTCTCCTTCTATTTTGTTATAAGCCACATACCTCCTTCTAGATCATTGTATTGTTGTTATAAAGGTGCATCTCACCAGGTAGTTCCATTCAAGGCAGGCAGGTTACAGAAGAGAAATCAGACGTAAGATAGTTTGTTGGAGATGTTTTTGGCAATCTCCATCTGTGTTTTTGCCAAAAATACCTATGGCGAAAAGCAGCAAGAGACATGTAGAAATAACACCAGAAATTAAGACCCCAGGTCTGAAGGTATCCAACATACCACTAGGGGAAAAGTAGAGGGCATGCATGAGTTGTGTTAGAGGTTATGACACTAATAGATTAAAGCCAAATGGTTGTTCATCGGTTGAGGTACTTAAAGATGAAAGGAACGTCTGACGTTACAAATAACTATCTATACTGCACTGGAATCAGGAATATAAGAACTATGAATCAAAAAAATCTATGGTCAAGGATGAAACTAGAAGAATTAGTAAATTAGTAAATTAGGAAGGATTCAGTTGAAATGAGTGCTATTTTGAAGATAATCATCAGATATTTGACTGTGGATGAGAATATAACAGAAACAGTGGATTAACTCTCGTACTTGAGTGTCAAAATCAGTGCTGAGTAAAAAAACAAAATGACTGAATGTCCTCAATAAGACTTCAAGGCAAACGATCAACATTTCAGTGATTCATGTTTATACTCTGACTACAGATGTTGAAAAGGAGAAAGTCAACTAGTTCTGCAGCACCTTCTATGTTACATAAGCAATGTTACATTTATCATTGGTGACTGGACTGCTAAAGCAGGCAGTCAAAACATAATTGGGATAATGGGAAAGGTAAGTCTTGAAGTACAAAATGAATGTGGACATAGGCTGGTAGAATTCACCCAAAATAATGCAGTGGTCATAGCAAACATTCTCATTTAACAACCAGCCTAAGATATATTATGAATGGATATCACTGTATAGTGAATACTGAAATCAGATTAACGACATTGTTTGCTACCAGAAAAGGAAAACCTTTTATTCCATCAGCAAACTCAAGACCTGCTGACTATTGCAAAGTTTAGGATCAAATTAAGGAAAACTATAAAAGTCTCCAGCTCAGAGATATTCCATATGGATAAGTAGTGGCAGTGAATAGCAATTATAAGGGTTTAGATCTGACAGATAGAGCACCTGAGGACCCGCAGACAAAAAAATGTGATATTCTCCAGAAGGTGGCAACAAAAATACTATATTTCAAATAAAATGAAGGTTACAAAGATGACATAGCTATAGAAATGTCATAACTGGCTAATGGAGGAAGGTGACAAAAAGCAATGATGAGAAGGTAAAATGTCAAACTGACTACTGGGCATCGGGTAACAACAAGATAAGATAAAGAGGTATACTTAAATGAGTAGTACAAAGGTCTGAAAGAAAATAATACAATGTGAAGGACATAAGATTTCTTCAAGAGGACTAGTGATAACAAAGGATATTTCCTGGTAAAATGAACTTAATAAGATATACAAATGGTGGGATATAGCAGAAGTACAGGGTATTAAGAAGAGGTGGCAGAACTATGCACAATAGTTATGTAACACAGACTTTAATATCACTGATGCATACATTCAGAAGTTCTATGATATAATGAAAACCACCCTGAAGAGTGAAGTTAAATGGACCCTTAAAAGTCTAAATTATAGTACGATCATAGAAAGTGACAGATCTATAGCTGAATAGGTTAAAATGCTGTACAATGATGCTAATACAGTGCTGCTTGGAATTTACAAGCAAGTTAAAAAAGATATTAATGGCCATTGGACTGGAAAAAATAATTCTATATTCCAATCCCAATAAAGTGCACTGCTAAAGAGTGCTCAGGCTATCAACAACTGCTCTTTTTCTCCCATGCTAGCAAAGTAATGCTTATGATCCTGCAAGCTAGAATCCAGCAATATAGACACTTAGAACTGCCAGTTATGAAAGTTGGTATTAGAGGTGGTAGGGGCAACAGAGATCAAATTGTCAACATTTGCTGAATAGTAGAGGAAGCTAGAAAGTTTTATTAAAACATTTGCTTCTACTTTATTAATCACTCTGAAACCATCTGTATGTGGACACTAACAAATTGTCAACAATTTGTTATGAAATGGTGATGACAGGACACAACTTGCTTCCTGAAAATCTGTATGCAGAACAAAAAGCAACTGTTGGAACCAAATATGAAAAAACTGAGTGGTTTGAGATTCGGAAAGGAGTGTAACAAGGTTATATATTATCATTCTGCTTATTTCATTTATGGGTAGTATTCACAGCAATGAATGATATCCATGCTCACTATGTAAATGCACAGGCATGTTGATAACCATGCCTACTGAAGGCAAAAGCATAATTACCTTAAAATATGCTTTATATGAAGAAAAAGAAGGAGGCTATTTATGTGCATAAGGTGACATGTACATTGGTGTATTACTGATATTCAAAGAAATAAATGACAAAGGGCCTCATCTCCATATGCAATGCATAAAGGTCCCTGAACTTAGCAGAGTACATATAACATTTGGGATTACTTTAGTTGGCTGTAAGGGCACTACATTGGTGTAGCAGTTAGAGTTGTCGCCTCACAACAAGAGGCTCCTCAGTTCAGTTCTCAGCTGGGGTGCCTTCTTTGAGGAATCTGTATGTCCTCCCTGCCTTTGCGTGGATTTCATCCAGGTGCTTCGTTTTTTTCCCACATTTCAAAGACATGCAGTAGGTAGATTGGGCACTTTAAACTGGCCCTAGGTGTGAGTGTGTGCATGCAAATGTTTGTGGTACACCCTCTGAGGAGGGTTGGGCCTTGGGCTAGCAACCTGAGCATATAAAATCTGTGAATGCTACAAAAACAATGATTACTGAAAGGTGCTCACTGCCCAATGTACCCCAGGGTGTGTAAATGAAAAAGAGAGAAAGTTAGGTGTAAAATTAGTTATGGAAACCTCAGACTTTTAAAGTAAGCAAAATAATGGGAATCTGTTAAATTAATTTGAAATAGTTGAAAATGATGTATGATTATTGAGTTCACTTGTTGTATTCGTATGATGGGTAAATTACAGTGGTTTTGCTGTACACTATAAGCCATTATTTGTTAATTGGAAATCATTACAGCATTAGTGGACATGATTATTGATCACTGAAGAATGATTTGCTTAGGTATCTATTAGTGATTGTGCATACCTGGTAAAGATGCAGCGATTTAATTCAGATGAACACAGAAATAGAACATGGCTGGCACAAAAGATTTCCATCCCAGGTAATTCTGTACTTACTGAATAGACGTCCTATGCATGTCAAGCAATACTACACATGGTCTGTATTCAGAAATTCCAGTGCCTTGGATCAACTTATCCACACCCCCACCAGGGGCAGCAATATCCCAGACCTGGTCATTACCAACATGGGCGACCGGTGTTTCACACCAGAGGTCAGTTCCTCATTGGTCAGATCCGACCACAAGCTAATCACCCTAGGCATCCACATCCCGCCCCCACCCCCCCCATTAGGGAAGCCACCGTAAAACATTTCTCCAAAGCCAACTTTACACTTCTTAAGACAGAAGTGGCAAACTTCACAACACCCATGCAGACAGACAATAGAGGTACAATGGCTGAATCCTACACAAATGCACTTTATAAGCACCTACACGAGTACATGAATCGTGCTATCCCTAACAGAACCAAGATGCTATCCTCCAAAAAAAGGAAGCCAATCTGGTGGTCCTCTGCCATAAACAAATTCTACAACAGAAGAAAGAAACTGTTGCAAAAAAGAGTAAAATCTCATGATTGGAGGAACTCCCTGGTCAGCGTCAGTAAGAAGCTAAGATCCCTCATAAAATCCTCCAAAGCTAGTTATGAAAACAAAATTGCCACTGATTCTGAAGAGAACCACAAAGCATTCAATAGCTAGGTCAAGAATCTCAATGGCAACACTCAGATGTGCTCTGAGTTACAGCACAATGGCACTAAATATATAAAACCAACCGATATTGCCAACATCCTGGCAGATAGGTTCAGTGCTAACTTTACCCCCCTCTCACCCCCTAAAGGGCCCATCTCTACACTGGAAGAATGTAAAGTTCCTGTAATCACGTTGCACAGGTAAAAACCACACTCGCCAAAGCCAAGAACACAGAATCCATGGGACCTGACAACATCCCAGGCTGCATTCTACATGAACTGCAGAATGAACTGGCACCCCACCTAAGCACCATGTTCAATTATAGCCTCACCTCAGGCTTTGTGCCCACTGAATGGTGCACAGCAATGGTTATCCCACTCCACAAAGGGGGAGCCACCACAGACCCTGGGAATTACTGCCCCATTAGCCTAACAAGCCTGGTCTGCAAGGCCATGGAATGTATCATCATGGATCTTATACACAAAGACATTGGTAATCTCCAAACTCTGGACCCCACCCAGTTTGGGTTTGAAAAAGGCAGATCATGTCTCCTAAACCTGATAGACTTCTTTGAAGCAGTCACCAAAGCCGTAGACGATGGCAAGGTGGTATCTATATCTTGCCAAGGCTTTTGACACCATCCCCCACTCTGGAATTATAGATAAACTCACTAAACTAGGTATAAATCCCTATGTCACAGGATGGGTTGCCAACTGGCTCACTGACAGAACCCACACTGTGAAAGTAGCAGACTCCAAATCCGACTTCAGACCAGTGACAAGTAGAGTACCACAGGGTTCAGTCCTGGGTCCTATCCTGTTTGGTATATACTCTTCTGAAGTACAGGCTAACACAAAAGGTCTTTGTCTAATGAAGTTCACAGATGACTGCAAACTAGGAGTCATAATCGAAACTCCTAACAATGTGGACATCCTACAAAAGGGCCTCATGGAGACAGATGCCTGGTGTCAAAGCCATGGCCTCAAGCTCAATGCCAAAAAGTGCATTGTCATCCCCTTTGGTAAAAACTCTGTACCCATGAGCTACCACATAGGTGGTAGTCTACTTAACACTGAAAGTGTGATGAGACCTTGGGACACAGGTGGACAGTAGTCTCTCCTTTGATAATCACATCACCACAGTAGTCAGGAAATCCTACTACATGGCACACCTCATCACAAAAGGTTTCTCATCCAAGAAAAAAGAGGTCATTGTTCCTCTCTACTCATCACTCATTAGACCCATTTTAGAGTACAATGCCCCTTTTGGTATGTACCTCACAAGACATCTACAACAGCTGGAAAAGCCACAAAAATACCTCACAAAAAGGATTACTGGCCTCAAACAGATGCCTTACACAGACCGTCTCAAAAAACTCCAGCTTTACTCTATCGCATATCACCTACTCAGATGCGATCTCTGCCTAACATACAAAGCTATGTCAAACCCAGAGCTGTTGGACATGCTCCACTTACAGAAATCCCAATCCCTCCGAGCTACATGCTCTAGGGACCTAAACCTTGTCACTACAATAAACAGAACATGCTGGAGGGATAGATTCCTGTCCCAGAGACTTCCCATACTCTGGAACAGGCTACCTATCTATGTCAAACAAAGCTCCTCATTAGCACTCTTCAAGAAAAATCTTGATGATTGGATGGGAAACAGGAAATACTCCCTGGGGATCACCACTGTGGCTCTGCTCGACAGGAGCACAGGAAAATAATTTTCTTGGGTGGCGAAAGCCAGGGTACCTTTTTGGCTAGGCTTATATAGGACCTAGGGCAAATAGCCTATACCTACCTATGAACCTATGTACTCATGTGGCAAGAATGTTTGGTCAGCTCAACATGTGTCTTTACTGGGAGATTCCTATGCCACTGATTAATGAGAATTACCGGTATTATTATTATTACAAGAAAGTGATAGTAAGGAAGGGAAGGATTTTTTAACAAACTGCTTTCTGTATTACTGTGAATATATTCATATCAGCACAAACATTACTTTAGTATAACTTTACATGGCTGGACTCTGGATGTGTATATCAGTATTGAGTTTGTGTCATATAACTTTCTTTTTCAGAGAATGGCAGATGGCTTCATTGTTGTGTTGCTTGACTGATGAGTTTTTTTTTTGTGTATAACTGTAGCAATGTGCAGTAATGATACAGAACAAGGGATCATGGCAGAGAAAGGACAACTGAAATCATTTTTACAGGTTCATTAACCATTTATGTGAATTGCAATATGTTTACAACAAATCTGTAGACAGCACAGAAATTTGAGTATAAATCACAAGTGGATGAAAGAACAATACATTAGCATATACTGTTTTACATATTTTTTTTCATTTACATCTCATTATCATTTGTTAATTTGCTTAGGCTTATTCATGGCCATCACACTTTAATGTAAATGATGTATATGAATGGTGGGCTAGCCATGCTCATTTGCAGACAGCATGGACACCTGTAACATGCTCGCATAATGACTAAGAATACTGTCCTATATGTTGAATATAACATGTGAAATGCTGGGTTAGTTGAGTCAGATGCTATAATTAAAATCCCCATATATTCAGATAATGCCACTCAGATGGTTTAAAATGAGAAGAATTGAAGACTGTTGATAATGGTTATAGAAGAACATGCAAACACCAGCTTGCTGCTCAAAATCAGTTATAAAAACTAGATTTGTGTCAGTTAAACCTATCAAATCTGTGCAAATAGATGGGGAAGATTTAGTCAGTGACAGACCTATTATGGGGTTCAGAGATCACTGTAGATGGTAATTGCAATCATGAAATTAAGAGATGCTCTGGACATTATGTCTAGTAAACTATTCATTGACTGTACAGTTCAGCCATAAACATTGTTTCCAGCGTAGCAGAAGTTTAGAATGAATTATCAAGTCTCACATTGTAAGGACTCAAAATATCTTGTGTAAAACTTCAAAAATCTAAAATATTGCATCCAGTATACTTGTAGAGAATACCATAACACAAACTCGATAAACATAATTTTTGTAGGGGAGTTCTTTCCTCCTGCAACACTACTTTAGGGGTTCTACCCATCCCTTTAATCTTTCTCAGTATACTATCTTCAGAACTTCACATACTGAGAGAAAAAAGAAGAGTAGGAACTTAGAAAACTCATACTTTGCTTTTAGCCTGAGTAGCACAGCTTTAGAGACAGCATTAAATCCAATTAGTGACAACTGTACAGCCAATACAATGGAATGTTGACAATATAAGTACTTACTTAAAGATAATAAAAAACAAAGCACCTGGGGCCACCAATACCATGAACTTCGACTTTATTAAACAGACACTAATACAAAAAAAGCTTAACTTATTCACTGCGTTTTTCATCAACCATGTAACTTCATCAGCAAAAACCACATCATAAATTATTTCCCCTTTATGTACATATTACCCCACTCAATTATCCAATCACATTAAAAAATTCACGCTGACTTAATTATTCATGAAGCAGTCACAAAGGAAGCTGTTTTTAAAAAATATATATGTGTAAAAACATTTTCTCTAAAAAGTAACTAAAGTTATTTGCATCTAATTTACATTAAAATATATTATGTATGAAATTCTACTATACACTATCATCTTATATTATAGTCATTCTACAAATTTATAAAAATACAAAATTATCAAATATATATGTGTGTGTGTGTGTGTGTGTGTGTGTGTGTGTGTGTGTGTGTGTGTGTGTGTGTGTGTATATATATATATATATATATATATATATATATATATATATATATGTACTACTAAATGATACAAGAGCACCCGCTTGTGGTAAAAATTATTATTGAATCTAAAATATAACCAGTCTTCCATAATAGGAATTTAATCTGAACAACCCTATATCCCTAACCTTAATATAAAAGAAATATTCAAGTATGTTCCTAGGAAATTTTTTTTATAAAAAAAGGAAGGAATACTGCAACAATTTTTTACAGTCTTGCGGCTCTTAATTTCAGTACAGGTACCATTGAAATATGCTCATTTAGCCCTGGCAGGAGAGGAGTTTATTGAAGCAGTTGAGTGAAAATAAGAACATAAGAATCTCAAGGCCAGATAAAAGGTTGAGGAATGGTTATAATGGACAATATTATATATGGGGCTAAAATGGAAGAATTATTAAAAAATGAGAGTAAATACGAAACAGTACCGCTTAATGGGATAAATATTGCTCATTCTAAAATTGGTTTTGCACTTAAAGAGCTCTTAAAAGATGAGTTAATTGACAAACAAACTTTGATTTTTTATATGTAGAGAAACCTTTGATCCCAGTTATTTTGGGGATAGTAAAAGTACATAAAGACATTCAACCCCCCCCCGATCAGACCTATTGTCTTGGCCTCTGGTTCAAAAACATACCCATTGACGAAATATATAGATTCAAAAATTAAAAAAGTTTGGTTAAACCAGGAAGGTTTTTTTAAAAGATTCCTGGGACTTATTAAGAAAAGTGGAACAAAGATTGTTTGATTATGACACAATATTTTTAACAGTGGATATTGTTGACCTTTTTTCTGTTATCCCACATGATGTAGGGATGGAGTGGTTTTTAGAAGGCCTTTTGGATACAAAGAAATTTAACTGGAAAGAAGTAAGAGTTATAATGGAATTATTAGAATTAGTTCTATTAAAGAACTTCATAGTATTTGTAAGTGAATTTTTCAGACAGTTACAAGGAGTTGCTATGGGGGCCTGCTGTGCCCCCAGTTATGCAAATATAGTCCTTAGTATTTGGGAAAATAATTTTTTGCTTATCCCACCGTATATTAACTATTGGAGTTTTTTTAAAAGGTACTTGGACAATTTATGTTTTTTTTGGACTTGAAGGGGAGGAAAAGTTGATTAAATTTTTACAGTATATAAATAATACTACCAGTTTCCTCAAATTTACACATAATTTTAATAGAGAGATGTTAAATTATTTGAATGTGACTATTTATAAAAATTATGTTAATAAAACATTTGAGTCAAAGATTTTTTAGAAAAGAAGCATTTTCAAATTCATATTTATATTTTACCAGTGCCCACTCATTTAAGCAAAAAAGAAATTTGGTTAAAGGACAATATATTAGAACATCAAGGATGACAACTGAGAATGAAAAATTTGAAAAGGAATGCAGTAATTTAAAGCAGATGTTTTTAGAAAGAAAATACCCGGAAATGTGATAAATGAAGTGATGGAAGAAGTGATTGATGGGAGGGGTAATAGATTTGGTCCAATATTAGGAATTAGTTTATAAGAGGTGGATAGTATAAATTCTGGTAACAAACAAAATGAAAAGGAAGAAAAGAACTATAATAGTTCATTTATGTTGAATTTTAATTGTGAGGCAGGTCCAGTTAAACAAATAGTGAATAGAAATTGGAAAATGTTTTCGGAATTTTCAGATTTAAATATAAAATTTAAGCAACCCATTATGTTTAGTTACAGAAAGGATAGGAACATTAAAAAATATTTTAGAAAATAATTCAAGATATGGTGAGGTAAACAATAGGAAAAAGGGCACATATAAATGTGGCAGATGTACACAATGTAAATATGTGATGAATAAAGAAAGTCACTACTTACTGGGTAGGGATAGACTACTGATAAGTAAGACATATGCCAACTGTGATACAAATGGTATAATGTACCTTGCTGAATGTAAAAAATGCACCTCCTTTTATGTGGGGAAAACAGAGAGGCCACTAAGAAGAATAATGTATGAGCACACATATGAGATGCGGAGGCAGGATCAGAGAAATGCCTTTATAAACACAGTACAATATGTAAGGAAGCTAATTGTATGTTCTTTGTACTGGAAGTGATCCCCCATGATGTTAGAGGGGTGACTGGGAAAACAGGATCAAGGTCAGGGAATTATACTGACGACTAATCCTGGAGGCCTGCAAGACACCAGGGTTAAATGAGCATATTTCAATGGTACCTGTACTGAAATTAAGAGCCGCAAGACTGTAAAAAATGGTTGCGGTGTTCCTTCCTTTTTTATAAAAAAATTTCCTAGGAACATTATATTAAGGTTAGGGATATAGGGTTGTTCAGATTAAATTCCTATTATGAAAGACTGGTTATGTTTTAGATTCAGTAATAATTTTTACCACAAGAGGGTGGTCTTGTATCATTTAGTAGTGCATACACACACACACACACACACACACACACACACACACACACACACACACACACACACACACACACACACACACATATATATTTGATAATTTTGTATTTTTATAAATTTGTAGAATGACTATAATATAAGATGATAGTGTATAGTAGAATTTCATACATATATTTTAATATAAATTAGATGCAAATAACTTTAGTTACTTTTTAGAGAAAATGTTTTTACACATATATATTTTTTAAAAACAGCTTCCTTTGTGACTGCTTCATGAATAATTAAGTCAGCGTGAATTTTTAATGTGATTGGATAATGGAGTGAGGTAATATGTACATAAAGGGGGAGTAATTTATGATGTGTTTTTTGCTGATGAAGTTACATGGTTGACGAAAAACGTGGTGAATAAGTTAAGCGTTTTTTTTGTATTAGTGTCTGTTTAATAAAGTCAAAGTTTGTGGTACTGGTGGCTTCAGGTGCTTCATTTTTTATTTTCTGTGGAGGTTACATTTGCGGCGCTTTTTCTCATCTTTATTTTACTTACTTAAAGATACATGATATGTCGTGCCTTCAAGAGAAACAAAACAAAGAGTAGTGTTTCTATGCAGCAGAGATGAAAATTGTGTGTTAAAACTGTTTTATGTAGATAAGGTAACCAATGATTAATTAATGGTGGGATATTCAAGCACATATATAAACATGTTATATGAAATTTTCCATTTAAAAAAAGTTGCTTAAAATGGTTACCTAATTATGTGAAAATAGAGATGGAGAACAACTTAATAAGTTAAATTTTAAATTATTTATTATATCAAAGTTTGTCGTTTTAGGAAAAAAAGTTCAATCAAATTAGCATTCTTCAGTATTATGCAGTTAACACATGCTCATAAATGAGTGTAATGTAATGTAATTATAGAGAAACATTTGTTTTTAGTTGTGAATGTTGTAGTTTTATCTATTTTCTTTTAACTAGATGCTACATTTTAAATTAGACATTGCATCGTACTTTTCCTTTAAAATCTTGTTTCATTTTACCTTATTTACATTTAAGTCTGCATGTCATTGCTGGGCTTAAAACACAGAGCTGGCTGCTTCCAAATGAATGAAGAAAAAGCAGATTTTTTTCAGAAACCATATATATAAGTATATCAGAAACACATCGGGCCATTTGTGACAAAGTATATATAACTGTCAGTGCTTGTCAGTAACAGAAAATTATCATTTTGTGAAATCACTCCCCTTCAGTTATTTAAATTTATTGACCAGCCCATTACATTCCATAGAGCCAGAACACTAAGTGACCTCCTTCCAGTCTATCTTTCTCTTTTAAAATTAGTGGCTGTTCCTTTAGATTGCTAATCCTTGAGTTACTCCCTTCTTTCATATCTAACTGCTTAATGCATACTGCAGCCTTTAGGATATTAACCCATTTCCATATTACCTTTAAAATCTGCAAAATCTAGTCCAAGATACTAATTATTGGAGACCCCACATTCTGCCTCTCAGCAGTCATCTTGGGAATAGTGCTTTTGATTTCCTCCTGGTGATAGAAGGAGCATGGGGATATTATTTCATGGAGACAGCTGTTTACCAGAAAGCCTGATAACTGCTTCATAGGTGCCAGCTTGGAATCTGTTTTAATAATTTGCTCCTGATGGGAGAAGTAAGAGAGGACATTGATTCCTGACTGTTTCTGATTGGACAGTGAGTGCCTGTGTGGGACCCTCCTGATTGGTCTGGTTGCCATTCAAGGCATCTACCAGAAAAAGGCTACAATAAACCTATAGACCCCTGTATCATCTGGGACAAGACTGTTGACCACCAAAGAGCTTGTGACCTGCTTCTCATCTTGGGATTCATGCTACAGTATTGCTTTTTGTGATGGAAGAAGCAAAGGGGTATTGTATCCCAGCATTATGCAGCTGTGATGAGACCAGCACTCATTGTAGCCAGGTAGCCAATTAGGCAAATCCTGCCTTTGTATCATCCTTGATAATTCTTTCTTTTCAGTTAGTACTGCTTGATTAGCTACTGTTTAACCTAACTTCAGAATATCCCCCTAAATATTTCATCCATAAACCATCATGGTCAACTTCAGGATTTTCCTTTCAAGTGTTTGGCAGTGCTCTGTATAAACACAGGCACCCTGAGTTGACATTTGTCTTGTAAAAGGACCCTTGAAATTTCATCAATACCTAGTTGCACACAGGTCAATAAGCACTGCTCCCAGAGTTGCAAACCAAATACTCCTGACATTACTTTATATTCTCAGTGCAACCATCTAATCAATAAAATAGGTTCTGTTGGATATGAACTTTCCCACTATCTGCAATACCTGCTTGGAGGGTATGGGCATCCTGATGATTTGTAGAAATTGTCTCATGTTTACTGATAACCACATAATTCTCAAACAAATGGTAAAGTATGTGAGAGATGTATTTATGCAATATCATTGGAGGCAAAGTTCTCCCATAAAAGCACTTCTAATGTCAGTCATGTTGTCAGTGCTACATACATTCAACCCATCACACACACTACAAAGCAGAAACATAGACCTGCATATGTTTAGACCAGTTACCATAATGGTTAAGGTCTTCACCTTTCATTCACAAGGTACAAGGTTCGATCCTGACCTTCGGCCAATGCCTGTTTGGAGTTTGCATGTTCTCCCTCTGTGTCTGTGGGGTTCCTCTCACCTCTGAAGAATATGCTGAGTGTTTCCATCTTAAACTCACCAAAGAATGGAGCTATGGGCATCAGCACTGACTCTACATGGTGCCCTATAGGGAGAAGAGTTGTATATGGCTAGCCACTCAGTGGTGTAAAAATATGGATCTAGGTGATTCAGTCATGTTGACTAATGGGCTACTGGATGTCTGGTTTACATTTGCCCAGGTTGGATTACCTGGGATAGCTCTGTTGAGTGAAAGCTGGATGTAAAACCAACCTGCCAAACATGAACTAGGAATTGCAGCACTGTAGGTTCTCTGACAGGACAGAGCATGGAAGTTGATGACATGATGCTAAGGGGGTAGAAAACTTGACATCTTATGTGTTCAGGAGACAAGGTTGAAGAGCAGTGCACTTGGTCTGAGATCCAAATCCTACTACTCAGCAGGAGGACAGGCTAAAAATAGAATGTAAATTGTGGTGAGGGAGAGGCAGTAAGGGATGTCATTACAATTTGTAATAGACTCATGGCAAACACACTCCTAATGATAGGTCAGTATTCATAATCTCAGTTGAAGCCTCACAGCAGGGTTGCAATAGTGCATTCAGATAGTAGTTGTTGATAAATGAGGACAATATGAATTGGTGTTGATAACTGGTGACCTAAAATATATATATATAGCTAGATAGATAGATAGATAGATAGATAGATAGATAGATAGATAGATAGATAGATAGATAGACAGATAGATATAGATATATATCATGACAGACAGAACAGGATATGAGGACTGTCTGGGGCCACATGACTGGGGAACAGGAATAAGGAAGGGCAGGTCATTCTAGACTTCTGTTTGGTAAATGGTTTGATAATAACCAACATGTGGTTCAGAAAGAGAGACAGTCATAAGATCATGTACAAGAGTAGCCAAGATGCAACTCAAGTAGATTTCATCCTAGTAAGGAAAGGCCACTGAAGTAGAATAGTGATCGTGAAGTCATCCCCAGCAAAACAGTTGACCAGAGAGAAAGCACAACAGTTCAAGAAATTACTCAGGTCTCTAGCACCTCAGAAAGAAGGGAAACTAGGTGGAGTTGAAGAAGAATGGCAGCTCCTCAAAGCAGCATGTGTTAGGACTACATAACAGATATGCAGACGAGCCATGTATGGAAAAAAGGTACATAAGGAAAGCTAGTGGTGGAATGCAAAAGTGCATGAAGTCATCAAAAGAAAGAAGGAGTGCAGGAAAAAGAGATAGAAAAGATGGACCAGACTAGAAAGGAATATTGTTTGGTTAACAAAGAGGTTAACTAAGTATTTGCAATAGTGAAGAACAAGATATCAGAGGCACTCTGTCAGCTTCTAGAAAGTAACTCAGTAGGTGGCACAAAGAAACTATTTCAGATTGCACAGCAAAGACAGAAAGATAAAAAAGATAGCCAGACACCCTTCATAATGGATGCCAGCAACAACTTGTTCACCAGTACACAGGACATGAAAGGCAGATGGAAGGAGTACTTCCAGCAACTTCTAAATGAAGAAAATCCTACAGAAGCTGCATTGCCACACTCACAGCCTGCAATGACAGAAGAGGTGAAGCCCACCATAGAAGAAGTAATAACAGCACTAAGGAAAATGAAGTCAGGAAGGAGCAGGCTTAGATGAGGTCACAGCAGATATAATAAGATGCTGGGTGAGATAGGGGAGAAATGGCTCCTGAGGGAACTCAGAGGTGTGGAGAGAAATGTGCCTTTCAGATGACTGGAGAATAAGCTTACTAGTGCCAGTGTTGAAGAACAAAGGGGACATTCACAACTGTAGACAGTACAGAGGTATCAAACTCCTGTTATACTGCATGAAAGTACTGGAGAGGGTGACTGATAAATAAATGCATAGAGTAGTCCAAAGTAAAATGGGAGATGAGCAGTTCAAATTCAAATAAGGATACAGCACAACTGACCCAATATTTGCAGCGAGACAGATACTTGACAAGAAGCTAGAGATGAGGAAAGGCTGCAACTGGGCATTCCTAGACTTATAGACAGCACATGACAAGGTCCAAAGAAATTTGAATTTGGACAATGCTGCAGTGGTACAATGTCCCGGCATTGTTAGAATTAGTGCAAGCTATGTACAAGGAGCCAATGACTCAAGTACGAACAGTGTTCGGTCTTACAGAGGAGTTCCCAGTGGGAGTGGTTGTGCATCAGGGTTCAGCTATGAGCCCACTGATATTCATATTGGTGATGGACTACATTAGCAAACAGGTCAGAGGGGACAGATCTGCAAAGTTGTTGCATGTAGACGATGTGGCATTACAGGCAGACTCTGAGCAAGAACTTCATCAAAGGATAGGAGAATGGAATGCAAAACTGAAGGCACATGGGATGAAACAGAGTACAGATAAATTTGTAATGGCGGCAAATGGGGGGAAATCAGAAGAAGATGAGAAATAAGATAGAAAGGAAAATAGTGGAACAGGTTACAGCTTCAAGTATCTGGAAGGGGGGGTCCAGGAGAAGGGAACTATGAATGAAGAGGTCAAAGATAGAATCAGAGGGGCTGCAGCCAACTGGGAAATAGTGTCAGGTGTAGTATAGTAGCATAGTATATTAGACATAAAAACAGTCATTATTTTATTATTCTTATGTTCTGATGAAGCTCAGGAGATTCCTGGGTGAAAGCACTTAACTATCACTGTTTTTACCTGCATGTTCCTTTTACTACTGTGAACAACATTAAAAGAAGGTTTTGTGACTTAAGAGTGGTGTTTGTGCTTGTAACAGTTTTGCCTGAGTTCCTTTTTGGTTTTGGTCATTTTTTGCACCATGGAAGAGTCACCAGAACCTTCAGCATCAGTTGCTGGAGTTACTTTAGAGAATTCTCTATCCAGTAGCAAAAACCGGTCATTTGGACCGAGTTTCAGAGGTTGATGGACTTGGTAGAGAGGATTGCGTCGAATCAGCTGAATCAATGCAATATGTTGAACGCCAGTCTGCCCGGAAATCAGCAACAGTTCCTGGCAGAAGGAATCCACCAATCACAAGATGTGAATGTGACATTGACGAGAATGAGTAATGGTGGACCAGGGCTGAACAACCAAGCAATGAGAGGTACTACAGCTTCATTAATTGGACACAATGCAAACAAACACTTTGAAAGGGGAATAAATGCATCCTACAACACCAGTAGTGACTTTGACTTTGAAGCGTGGGCTGGTAAGCAGTTTGTTTTTTAAATACAGCAGCCCAGTGCAGAGACTTACACGGATACCTTGGTGTCATTTAAAAACAAGTTAATGCAACTAAAGGGGTTGCAGATGGAAATAGACTATCTTAACCAATGCATAAATGTAAGGAGAGTTCCTAAGGGGTTAAGAATTGTTAAATACCCCAACTATGTAGACATGAACAGTAATTACCGCAAAGAATTAATTGAATTGTTCAATAATTTTGGTATAGAACTTTTAAAGTTGATGGTTAGAAATTATTGTGAACAAAGAGATAAAATGCTGAGTGAAGTCAATAATTTGCATGTGAAATTAACTGCGGATTTAATGTTTGATGTGGAAAGGGTCAAATATGTCAACATTTTTAATGAAGTAGATAAACACTGCAATAAAGTACTAGAAAGAAAAATTAGGAAGATGAATAGGGATTTGAATGAGTACAGTGAAGGAAGGTTGTATTCCTTACCACCTAGAAGTACTGAAAGGTTGAATAATGAGATGGGACAGGAGAACAACGAGGTGTTTTAACACAGCTAATGAGCATATTCCAATTAATTTTGGGCAGGACCCTTTAGACCCTTTAGACAACATACCCTTCCTACCCAGGAGAAGCGAAAGGCTGATGGAAAAACAAAGGGCCAACAACCACTGGGAATACAGGAATACATACAATATGTGCAGGGGATGGGGGAATACAAGGAGAGAGAATTACAAATGAGCATTTCACAAGGACAATCAATGGAATTAGAGGTTTTTCAGTTAAGTGAAGACGAAAATATGAGGACACATTTGGGTATAGTGAACACTAAGGACAATTTCCACATATTTAATTATACGGACTTAAGAGTGAATGACACTTTTTTCAACTTTTTACTAACAGATTTCAATATGTCTCTACTAGACCCTTAAGAACAGTGAACACCCTTATTGAACTAAAATTGTTTGTGTGGAAAATGAACCTTAAATGTTTATTCAAGGACACTAAGGTAGATGGTAATGTCATGGATAGGAAAAGCATTTATAATCCCCCTTTAAACCCCACCTTGAAAGTATTTGAGGAACTGGTGGAAAGTGAGATCAAGAAAATCAATAATAAACAGATAACTACCATTAATTTCTTGGAGAGTAACAAAAAGTTGATTGAAATGTTAAAAACTGGAGGATGCAGAGTTATGAAGCCCGACAAGGGGGTGGGGGGTGTTGATGGATGCCATTGACTATGAAACAAGTATGCTGGAAATATTAAATGATGATAGTAAATACAGTGTAGTTTCTAGAAATTAGATTTTTATAGTTTATTTTAAAGTAGGTTATTATATCAATGACCATTTTCTACAGGGCACTATTGACCAAAAAACTTTTGGATTCTTTAACAGTAACTAGACCTAAGATACCAGTGGTCTTTGGAATTCTTAAAACACATACAAATGTGGAAAGACCACCTTTCAGACCCATAGTTGCCGGTGTGGGCTCTAAACTTGAACCTTTGACCAAATATATAGACCAAATTTTGAAACAATATGTAACATCCTTGCAGCATATTTCTAAGGATTCCTGGGACTTTTTTAGCAAAGTTACTCAGGATAAATATGATGAAGATCTGTGCATGGCAACAATAGATGTTGATTTATTTCCCATTATTCCCCACGGTGAGAGGCTAGAGTGGTTCCAGGATATTATTATGGAAGTTAATTACTTAAATAATGAACAGAGGAACTTAATAATAGAGTTTATGGAAACAATATTAAAGAATAATGTTATGTTTTTGTGGTGAATACTACAAACAAGAGAAAGGGTTGCCATGGAGGCCCAATGTGCCCCGTTGTATGTGAACCTTGTACTGTATTATTGAGAGATAAAATACATACTTGAAACATTATGGAATTAAATATTCTGCTATTTTAGATGGTATTTGTTTGTTCTGGAGGGGCACTGATGTACAGCTAGTTCAGATTTTAGAATGTATTAGTACTACAACTCCCTTTATGAAGTTTGCATGGCATACTTCCAAAGAAGAAATAAATTATTTGGATGTGACAATATACAAGAGCCTTGAGGAGAACAAATTTCACTTTAAGATGTATCAGAAACCCACACATTCTAATGCATATTTACATTATGAGAGTGAGCACCCATATAATCAAAAAAAGGGTATTGTTAAGGGGCAACTGATTAGGGCCTTGAGAATGTGTAGTGAGGAGTCGATTTTTCTGGAAGAGATGAGCTTAATGAAACTATTTTTTCATGAAAGAAGTTACCCTAAGGCTCTGGTTAATCAATTAGTTAAGGAAGTTAAAAAGGAAAGAAGGGGGAAATATGACCCAATTTTGGGGAAGGAGTTATTAGTTACAAATAGAGATGATGGTAGAAAATGTGCCCAATATGATTTAGCAGTTATTCATACCCATACAAGTTTCTCTAGTGAAATTGAGAATATTATTAAGAAATACTGGAGGGTATTGACTAAAAACAATGAGATCAATAAATATATTCCCCCGACACCTATGTTTATAAAGAAAAGGGATAAGAACATCAAAGATATGTTGGAACATCATGGAACAGAGAACATGGTAGGCAGATCCCAAAAGATTTGTGGCATGTACAAGTGTGGATTTTGTCAACTGTGGTAATATTTTGGAACAAGACAGTATTAACATCCCTTTTAGAAAATTTAAGATGAGGGCCAAGGAGCATTTCACCTGTAACAGCAAGGGGGTGGTCTATATTAGTATTTGTCAAGTATGTAATAGTTTCTACATAGGTAAGACTGAGAGGCCCTTGAGAAGGCGTATATATGAACATATGTATGAGGTATCTAAGAAAAAGACACCAAGCACTGGAGAGAATGTCCAGAAACTAATTTTAAGTTCTTCGTTCTAGAACAAGTAAAACAAGATGCAAGGGGTGGTCTATGGGAGGCCCGCTTACAATACAAAGAATTATACAGGCAGCTAAAATTAGATGGAATTAAAAAAACAGGTTTAAATGACACTTTGAGTATAAACAGTGTCCTGAAGTTAAGGGCAGCTAAATTATAGAATTGAGCAGTATGTTTTTAATACAGTTAACATTTTAGAAATGAATTAAATAAAAAAGCACCAAAGTTGCGAGTCCACAGTACTGTTTAATACACATACAAAAATAAAAATTTTCAAAATCCCAAAATCTACCATAAAAAAAACGTTTTGCAACAGTTATTTGCATTACAATAGTCATCACCCAATTCATCAAGGGTCAAGCTATAAGAATAGCCAGGATGACAACCCTGAGAAGTGATGTGATAACTGAGTTTGAATATTTAAGGGATATGTTCTTGGAGAGAGGTTATCCTGAACACTTTATTGACCCAATACTTACAGATGTACTTAATAAATGGGGTGAAGTATATAAACCCCTTCTAGGTACTGGCAGGGAGAACACTAACAATGTAGTAAATGACTCAGAAGTTCAGTTTCAATCCAATTTTCAACAGGCTTGTTTGATACAATACAGTCCCCTGTATTCCCAGATGAAGGGAATATTGATAAAAAATTGGAACATCTTTAAAACTAACAGTGAGATATTCTGTATATTGGGTGAAAAACCTATATTTTCTATTAAAGTAGGACCTAATATCAAATTATTGTTAGAGACAGGTAGTAGTTCTAAGAATATGCAAGAGAGAAAAGGTGGAAGTAAACCTTGTGGCAGGTGTTCCTATTGCTCTTATATACAAGACAGTTCTATTGCCATTGACAATCAGATTAAAAGTCATGTTTTTTTTAAAAGAGGCAATTGCTGTTCTAGTAGGTTGGCATATATAGCTAGGTGTAACACCTGTCCTTCTTTCTATGTGGGGAAGACTGAGAGAATGCTCAAGACTAGGATATATGAGCATCTTTATGATATCAAAAATAAGAAAGATACCAATGCTCTATACAAGCATAGTATTTCATGCAATAATTTTACATGTTTTAAGTTTGCTATTCTTGAATTTGTATCTGTCGAAGCGAGAGGTAGTGACTGGAAAAATGCGCTACACAAAAAGGAGCTTCTGTGGCAGTTGAGACTAGCCACAGATTTTCCACCAAGACTAAATGAACATATAACTATAATGCCTATTCTCAAGGAGAAGGCAGATTCTGTTTAATAATATTTTCATTCATTGCAGGAATTTTTAAAAGTTAACCATTAGAACAACATTGTGGTCATAATGTAACAGACTGTTGCATCAATGGTATATATATAATTCTTGTGGTCAATGTGGTTTTGAGTTAATGTTTTTACACTAATTTTGCAACTAACATTTTATTTTAATTAATTAATTATTTATATATTCATGAGCAGTGAATTTTCATTGTTAGTATTGGTTGGATTAGAACCAATGGCCAACTGGTAGTGTGTATTTAAACTTGTTCATTTAACTGTTTCTTTGTTCTGAAGAAGTCATACTTGTTGATGAAAGTGCTTAACATCGTTTTTTTATTTTTGTATGTGCATTAAATAGTACTGTGGACTCACAACTTTGGTGCTTTTTTATTTACTTTGTTTTATTTCGAGCACCTTTTGCACCACCTATTTGGACTTAGATTTTAGAAATGAATGTTTAGCTTAAAGAGATAATATTGCATGGCTTATTTTATAAAAATTGCTTGTATAATTTTTAACATACATATTACAAGTTTAAAAGTCATGGAGCAAGGGAGTTTATTAATGACATCAGCTTAATTAATATGCATGAGATTAAACCATTGGTGAAAATTGCTTTGAATGACATAAAAACGGTCATTATTTTATTATTCTTATGTTCTGATGAAGCTCGGGAGATTCCTGGGTGAAAGCACTTAACTATCACTGCTTTTACCTGCATGTTCGTTTTACTACTGTGAACAACATTAAAAGAAGGTTTCAGGACTTAAGAGTGGTGTTTGTGCTTGTTAGGTGTAGTATATGACAGAAGAATGTCAAAGAAGCTGAAGAGTAGAGTGTACAAAAAGTGGTGTAACCAGTATTACTGCATGGTACAGAAATCTAGGCTTTAAAGGTAGAGTGGTTGAGGAAGCTAGAGGTGATGGACATGAAGTGGCTGAGATGGGTGGTAGGATGCACACCATAGGAGAGATGAAGAAATGATGACACAAGAATGGAAGTCAGAGTAACTCCAATTGGAGAAAAGATCAAAGAGAACAGATTCTGTTGTTTCGGGCACATCTGCAGAAAAGCAGAAGACAATCTGGTGAAGAAGATTTGGGACAGACAGAAAGAAGGCAAGAGGAAAGGAGGGCATCCAGCAAAGAGATGGCTGGATTGTGTGAGAGAAGACCTATGACAGTAAGGCATGAGTATCAAAGAAGGCAGGAGTGTGGCATTGAACTGACAGTTGACACAACACCCTGACCCCATGTAGGAAAGGTGAAAAAAGAGGGTTGATAATTATAATGATCACTTAAATGTAACCTTCCTAAAACCCAAAGACTTCTTGGATGAAGTACACATAAAAAATACCCTCTGCATCCCCAATTGCACTCTTTCAAAACAACACCCACATCAACACATACAGCCATATCACATGGAGCTTCTTCTTCTAGGCCTATAAGGCAACTCACCACATAATCCAGCATTCTGGTCATTGGAGACTCAATTACAAGGCACACTGTTGTCACCAGGCAGAGTAAGGAGAAAGTCATGGTCAGTTGCTTATTAGGGGCCATGATCCACACACTACACATGCACTCAGGTCATTGGGCCACATGTACCAATATGACTCACTCATGGTCCATGTGGGTGTAAATGACTTGAGACACACCTTCCTAGACTATATGAGGAGTGACATCATGAAGCTCTTCAAATGTGTGTCTAAGCCTGGTACAAGCCTAGTATTAAGCAGCATTTTACCTTCTCCAAGGATGATGCCACAATATGAACAGAACATAAATGACTTTAATAATTTGCTTAGTCTGGTGTCATTCTAAGGGTTGCAGTGTTTGTCAGCATGGAAGGAGATGGTCAATATACCATGCTGCTTTGTTTGGAATGGTCTGCACCTCTCCCCTCTAGGCTTTCAAATATTAGCTAAAACAATGTCCTCTCCCAGAGTTCCCTTTTAGGCAATGCCAAACTGAATATACATTTGACATAGCAAATCAAAATTAAGAAAATCTAAAGGTGCTACTGCTCAATGCTAGGAGTCTAAACAAGCAACTCCTCTCACTGCAAGGTCTCCTCACTCTAGAGAATGCTGAATTCTGTGCAGTCACTGAGGCATAGTTTAAAACCCTGGTGAGAACACTGGCAGGGCAAAGCTATAATGCCTTTCACACATTTAGACCAATTACAACACAGACAAGGACTAAAGGTGGAGACATCTACATTTATATAAAAAGTAACTATACCTCAAGGTTGGTCAAACAGGATGATGCACTTGAGTTTCTCTATGTTCAAATCAACATAGGCATAATCTCATACCACTTTCTTGTAAGCTATAGACCCCTCTCTATGACCCTGGAAACTCATAATATGTACTTAAGATTACTATAAACATTAACCATGCAACCCAATACCAGATTCATGGGAGACTTTAATTACCCCACTATTAATTGGGAATCATATATGATACCAAACATGCAAGCACAGAGATTCCTGCATTTTATAAACTCAAAATCCCTAAACCAGATTGTCAGTACACCAACCAGGGGCACAAACATACTCAATCTGGTCCTCACTAATATGGAAGATTGCTGCACACCCCAAGTGTAATATCCTCTCTGGTAAGGTCAGACCACAAAATGGTTGTCTTTTAAGTAAAAATAAAACCCAGAACCCCCAGCTAACCCTGGGATATTAAGGAACTATGTTAAGGCTAACTTCTTACTATTAAGTGATAACCTGGATAAATGTCATTCCCCACAAACCTTGAGAACACTGCTTCCTATGTGAAACTGTTCGCAGAAATTCTATACACGTGTGTTAATAGCTGTATAGAGACAGCTATACCCACCTGAAATCTATACAGAATTAACTCAGAGTCAGAAAAACAAGCCACCCTAGTGGAGTCACAGCATCAACAGGCTCTATAACAGAAGAAAGAAAATCATGGCAAAAATTAGAAGGTGTAACTCTCAGCAGGATAAAAACACTCTCATAAAACTAAACAAATAACTCGCACAAAAAATAAATTCTACCAAAGCCAAATTTTAGGTAAGTTTGACCTCTCAGGCCAAGGACATCCACAAGGCATTCTTTAGTTATGTCCGCAACCTCAAAGGTAATACACATTTGTGTGTAGAGCCCATTGTTAATAGAGATACTTATACTGAGCCAGAAAATATAGCTAACCCACTGGCATACAAATTCAACTCTACCTTTCCCCCTTTCTCTCTCAACCAACCCTCAGGAAATACCATCAAATATAACTCCCCCTATTATCACTAGGGAATAGGTCCTCAATGCTCTGTCTTAGGCTAAGAACACTGCATCGATGTGCCAATACAATATCCCAGGATGCAGTCTAAATAGCATGAAATATGACCTATCAGGCCCTCTGGAATTGACGTTTAACCACAAAATCCAAACAAGCTTCATGGCTAATGAATGGAGAACAGCAGCAGTCATCCCTCTGCACAAAGGTGAGCCATTTACAGGCCCTGGAAGCTACAGAATCATATGTCTCACTAGTCTTATATGCAAAGCCATTAAAAGATTTATCATGGAAATTATCAATAGTCACATAGGAAACCTCCAGACACTGGAACCAACCCAGTTGGGTTTCATTAAGGGCAGGTCATGCCTACCGTACCTGGGTGACTTCTTTGGGAAACGCATCAAAGCAATGTATGAGTGGAAAATGGTTCACACGACCTACCTTGACCTAGCCACGGAATTTGACACAATACCCTACTTGGTCATTCTTGACAAACTCCAGAGTTTAGGTATAACCCCTTATGTCACCCAGTGGATAGCCACCTGGCTCACAGACAGGACCCACAAAATTAGACTTAAGGAGTCCATCTCTACAAAGAGGCCAGCCACAAGTGGATTTTCTCAGGGATTGGTCCTGGGACCTCTCCTTTTTTGCATTTACTTCTCTGAAGTCAAGGCCAATGTCAAATTCCTCTGGCTGATAAGCTTTGCAGATGATTGAAAATTAAGATCAGTCATAGAATCCCCATTAACACAAATGATCTGCAGGAAGGGCTGGCACAGAAAAACTACTGGTGTCAGAGCCATAGAATAAAACTAAATGCTAAGAAATGCATAATAATATCCTTCAGGAATTCATCCACCCCTGTTAGCTATCATATTGACAACACACCCCTAAGAGTCAACCCTTTACTAGTCAAGGACTTGAGGACAAACATAGACAGCAAAGTAGCCGTTGACCATCACATGTCCACAGTAATGAGGAAATCATTCTATGTTGTGCAAGTTATAAACAAAGATATGGCATCTAGGGCAAAGAAGGTCATTGTTCCACTGTATTCAGCATTCATCAGACCTACCATTAAGTACAATGCTCCCTCTGGTATGTACCTAACCAGGCACATCCAACAACTGGAATGTCCAAAGAGGTTCCTCACTAAAGAATACAGGACATAAATAACATGTCCTATGCAGACCGCCTCAAAGCCCTGTCCCTGTATTCTGTCTCCTACAGGCTGTTTAGGGGAGATCAATGCCTGGCATACAAGGCCTGATGGACCTCCTGCTTATCTAAAAATCAAACAACACCAGAATTGCTTCTTCTAAAGACTTAAACTTTGCTTGTGATATAAATAGGACCTGCTGGAGAGACAGGTATATATCCCGGAGACTATCCCTTCTCTGGAACAGGCTCTCCATCCATTTGAAGCAGAGCTCCTTCTTAACCCACTTGAAATGTAACTTCAGCAATTGGATGGGGAACAGGAAATACATCCCTGGTTTGGCAGTTATATCTCTAATGGATACAGGCAGACTGTAAATGGTTGATCTCCCAGGCCTCTGCTTGTAAGTGTTTCACCTCTCAAGCCCCTGCTTACACTTATCAAGGGTACGAGAACTTGCCAGAGATTTTGGATGCATGGTTAAGGCTTAAAAAACACCTGCTGGTCGTTAGCCTAGTACACACCTATGAACTATCTGAGACACAATGCAAAGGTTTTATTATACCAGATATGTTGCTGTAGAAAGTGAACTTCTTGTGAGATTTAACTAATCCTTGAGATTATGTGTTGCCTGGTCAGTCTACCTCCAAGATAAAGATAAGAGAGGATTATATGAAAAACATGGAAAGTATAGAACTTACTCAAAAGTCTGGTTGCCAGGACTTTCTTCCATAACTATATGTTATAACTTTTTAAGTTTTCTTCACAATTAAAAAAATAATAATACAATTAGAAACCCAGACAGTTTGGAGGTATGTGAGACTTTGTCCAAGTGACCAAACAAAGCCAACCTTGGGTAAATCCAGCATTATCCAAATCCAGACATGTGTTATTGCTATATTGTTACATAGTTGCAAGTGTAAACATTGGAGAGCAGATATACATTAAAAGATGGAATTAACTGAGTCAACATCACTCTGAAATCAAGATAACCTGTTGTGAAATTAATAGGGACATACAAATGTTGTACCACCTAAAACAATAATTATTTCTT
Organism: Protopterus annectens; assembly: GCF_019279795.1. Taxonomy (NCBI): domain Eukaryota; kingdom Metazoa; phylum Chordata; order Ceratodontiformes; family Protopteridae; genus Protopterus; species Protopterus annectens. Next base: position 303,728,125 of record NC_056728.1, read on the forward strand.
TTTCTTTTTTTTTTATTTTACTGTTTGAGCACAGTACTGCCAAGCTGATTTGAACAGCTGATGACAAATTATTTGCATATGCATAAGCATATGTTGAAGTGTTGAATTTAGAATGGGAATTAACAGTAGTCTATGGTGCTCTCTGCTGACTTTGTCGGTAAGATCTGTACAAGATAGGCTTCACACAGGGAACAGGTACATTAATATAGCAACAAAATAATAATCTGTTTAAGGAAATTTACAGCTACAGGAGTGAGACAAAACATTTTTGAAACACGTTTTTATCCAGCTGGATTCAACCCTTTACAGCAGTCCAAGAAAAGCATTTATACTTGAATATTATCAAAGCACACCATGCAGAAAATCCTGCTTCTGATAGTTAACATTTGACAGCAGATTTCAGCAAAATAAATGTATATATTCATCTTCATTACCCTATTGAACACTGTAATCTATACATCCAAAACATCAGCTTGTTGAAAGGTACATTAAACTGAATAAACATAGCTAAGCACGATGGAACAAACACAGCAGAGCAATGCGGCAGAAGGTAATAAAATCACAAGCTATTACTATAGGCTGTTTACTTTCCACTTAGCCTTAGTTATATCTGTTGCCTGGTGCCAAACATTGTGCAAATGCAGAGATGGAAGAATAATGTTGCAGAAGGGAGAGGATACATCAACAGGGTGAGATGGGACAGGGACAAAGTAGCTTATGACAGAAGAAGGAGAATGGTGGTTCACAAAAAATATGTGGCCATAAATATTGTAGCTAGAAGAGTCAGTAACACTTAACTAATGGCTAAAATACAACCCTTGAGAGTTCTGAAAAATCCATCTATACATGGGAGCAATATCTCATTACACCACAAAGGAATTGGTACTTCACAATATTTAAATTACACAACTGAAGCACAGTGACAACTTACTGAAGCAGAAGGGGTGAACAAGGAGACAGAAACAGATGCAGAGAAGAATAACAATAATATGTTTTGTGGGACATGGAGGAACATCTGTATGGTGTGTTACTCCTACTTATTAAATCATCATTAGTCTGTCTTGATCTGTACAATAAACTGCTTCCTATACAGAGAAATAAGGGGTAGGAGAGTGTGATAAACATGAAGACATAAGTAGGATCACGTTGGCTTAATAAGACTCCCTGTTGGGGCTGCAATGTATTTGCAAATGATGTCTTGCACTATTAAAATGGTATGCTAATGAAATATTGAATATATAAAGAAATGCAGACATTTGCAATTAAATATTTGATAGTAATATGAAATGTCATGAATAAATAAATTTACCTACAGTTGTAATTGAACCAATGACATTAGGAATAAATATTAGTGTACAAAAGGGGTGATTGTCTCAACATGCAACATAGGATCTCCTACTGAATTACATCCAGTAACCTAATAACTGTTACATTAATGGTTTCACAGTACTGTCTTTAGTCTGCCTATATTCTGTATTCGCTTAGCACAGTAGATTTAAGCATATTTGCATGGAAGTAACCAAACCACTGTGGATTAAAGTGAAATCATCAGCTTTTGCAATAAGAAGTTAAACATCATTCACCATCACTCAGCCTTGTTGCACTATGCCAACCTTCATGCAAATGCTGAGGACATAAAGTGAAGCCTTTTCCGTGTGGTATTTCTGGTTATCCGTGTTGTGTGTGAATCTATTTTTTGATGAAATTAAACATGTGAAGAAGTGGTAGATAGGCCAGTGGGGAAAATGAGGTTTGCAAGCAGAGGGTAGTGCATGAGGGTTGTGGTAGACTTCTTCACAACATAAATGTTTAATTGTACACACAATTTCATCCCTTTGGAGTGTTATCACGCCAGTGATGGATGACAATAGAATTATGTTGTATGACCAACTGGACCAAATCAAGTGTGTCAAGATGACTCACACATGAAGTGGAGAGCTATATATGAGATATATATATATATATTTTTTGTAGGACAGTTGCACATTTTTTGTGTAGGAGAGAGAAGACATTTGTTGAAGGTGCTTATAAATGAAAGGGTCAGGTATGTATTGAGAGAGAGAGAGACAGACAGAGAAAGAAAGAGAGAGGAATGTTGTGGAAGGTGCTTAAGAATGACAGTGTCAGGTAGGTAGGTTAGGAAGCATGTGCAGACATACAGGACATACAAGACAGATGGGGATGGTGAGGGAGACAAAAGGTTGGGGACACCAGGATTGGAGATAGATAATGGATATTGGAGGTGCACCAATATCCAGTTTGAAAACAGAAAAAAATCTAGTCTTCACCCTCAGAACTGTCATTACTATCTCCTGTGTCAGCTGCCTGAGTTAGTGTCAGACATGGCATAGTTGTAGCACTCTATTGCCAGGCTTTTCAACCCTGTCAGTACATGAACTGAAGCCCCTCTCCATGATATCCTCCACCAACCACCACAGTAACTTCTGTGTGACAAAATTGCCACCTCCACTGGTAGTGCTCTGGGAGGGTACTACTCCGCCAACAGGCAAGGTAGAGCTGCCTGATGCAGGTGGAGCATGTAGGGCAGTTGTTGTGGAGGTAATGCTGACAGGTTGTGAAGTCAACATGCTGAGTATCTGCCATCTGTAGAGGTATGGCAGGTTGATAGACAGTGGTCAGTCTACCTCTTTGTCCTACTGGCCATTTTGTTTTTAGCAGCAAGGTATGCAAATAGAAGAATGCTAGTAAATTATAAAACACGCAAATAAAAAAATGAAAAAGAAAGGAGGAGACAAAAATGTATAATTAGATTCATGGCATGTCACATTAATTTATTTATTCAATACAATTTTTGGGGCATTGCATAACCAATTCTGATAATATAGCATTGTAGACCGTTGCCACATTCATGTATAGCTTTAAGTTGCAAATGTGTCATAAAATAGAGTAATCTCACTTCTAGCAGCCTTTATTCCCCTATGATGGATAGGATATATGGATTCAAATGTAATAATTACAATTACCATATTTGGATTGTTCTTTACATATTATTGCTGTTAACATTTTCAAAATGCTATCCTGTAATAAAAACTAATTGCTGCTTCTGGATATTGAATCCACATACAGTTAAGCTGGTGTTCTTGTTGCCTAATGCAAGCAGCAAGAGTTATTGGGAAAGGCATGCGTGCTTGATATCAAGGCTGTGGTGTACCTACTCAAGATGCTAGTGATTGAGGGACAGAAAATAAAGTTCTGCCTTGAATTTGGACCTGAGTTATACTTACCCCATGCCTTTCTCAGGTCAGTTTATCTCTCCTGGTGTGCCTCATAGTTTGCAGCTATTTTGTCTGCAGCTCTACAGTACAAAAAGAAATGAAATATATATGAACATATAATAGTAACTGCTTTGGTTGGCTAGATAATTAATGCCATATAATAGACTATAAGTTAATATACTTACACAACTGAAGGGTATTTGTAATACTAATTTCAGTCTCCCATCAGCTTAGATGGTCCTGTTTTCACTTCTGAAAGTCACCATAGTGATGACATTTTTCCCAAAGTATGGCCTGCCTGTTACACTGGAGACAGCCTTGACTAAGTTATTCCAAGCCTCAGCCTTATACTGAGACCTGGTATAATCCCCCTGCAGCAGCCTGTGGCTGTAGCATGTCATGAGGAGCACCACAGATATCCAGGACTCCTCAACACCCCACCTTTGTTTTCTAAACTTAGCACCATTCCCTCCATCGGCAGCCATGTCTGTAAAAGTCAAGCTAACATGATATGCCCCAGTTCAGATCTCTCATGTAACTGGTTGAGTGCAAAGATACAGAGCCTTCCCAACTGCATTTGTCAATTGTCAATTGAAAGCAGATAGATTCCTTGGCAGACACACTGACACTACTTACATCATATACCTATAAAAGTGAGAAGCATAGCATTGAACTTCGCCTTGTGAGATACTCAGCCTATTGACACATATTTCAGTTTTCAACAATGGAATGCTTAATGGTATGTTTTTTAATCCCTGCAGTTTGGAAGGAGAAAGAGGATGAATTGTGACATATTGTGAAGCTGGAGCTTACGGAATATTAAAGTATTCTAGTATCAGCTAGGAACTGAACCCATGGGATGCAAAAATTGAAAGCTTAAGGAGAGCTACCTTTTAAGCATGGAAATTAAAGATATACTACAGCCTGTATATGTGTGCTTTTAATTAGTGCCAGGAATGAACTCCTACGTAAAAGTCAGAATTTCTGTTTGTAAATAGATTTCAGATGGATGCAGTTGAATGAGCTGAGTAACACAGGCTGGAGTATGTTATGTATATACTTCACAAGACGTAACTGTCCTAAACACATAATTAGGATACAAAATGTCATAACGAGATGATTATAATAAAAGGATTTGGGCCCTCATACTTATACAAGTAAATTTTAAATAAAATATAATCGTCATGTTTAAGAAATTGTACATATATTAACTCGATGTTATAGTGAAGCATTAATGATATATGTTAAATTGAAAAATTTAGTTATGCAAGCATTACTAATACGTTGCTTGCAAAAGACATGTTTGACATTATCATTTGTCTTTATTTTTACAGTCCTAATCAAAATTTTGTGAGAAATGGGATTCTGACACCTTTTGTAAAAGGAACGTTTAGCTGGATTGAAGCCTTACTTACTGGTGTTCTTTATCCAAATGCATTGCACTTACATCTTGTGCCACAGATATAGGTAAATGACAGGTGGAATTTCCTCCACTCAGTACCATTGAGAGTGCTGAGGAAAGCACACCATTGCCAGGTGGATTTGCCCTACATGAGGTAGTCTAAAGTAAATTTTCACTTTTTTTCTTTAGGTGGTGAACCACATTCGGGCTGCTGAGCAGCCAGCAAATGGAACAGGGATTAGAAAAAATATATACTAGAGAAAAAAGCTGACAGTAAATGTAATTCACTCACTGTGTATATGTAGCAATGACTAGAGAAAGAAGTGCATTCAAGTGACACATTCATCCTTCTCAAATTTCATTGCAACATCAGAAATTTACTTTGTGAAACACATTATCAAACTTATTTAGTGGCAAAGAATGAGAAAGTGGACAGAGAACAGTTCACATGTTGTTAGCAATAGTGGCATTAGTTGATAAACAACAAAATTGCATCACAAAATGTTATTAAGCATGTATTCAGACCACCCTTTGTAAAATAATCAGTTAAGTAGATTTGAACTCTGCATCAGTTGTTTTTCTCTAAGCTCACTGCACTTTTAATAGTGACACAAAGAAAGTTACCTGAAAGGTATATGTCCTGCATTAAGTATTCTCCAAAGTGTTAATGGCTTACAGGCTAGTTTGTGCTACATAAGGCAGACTAAACTAAATTTTTCATTTTTTTCCTTAAACCTTGAAAGTTCATTTTCTGCTGCCAAGTGGCATATAAATGCAGACGGCAATATTTATCAAAATCATTCACAAAAATTGTTTTGGATAATAATTTTAAGAAACATGAAATGAAGCACACTGTACATCGGAAAACAAGGGATGCACCCTCAGTTTGGAAGAAAATGAGCTAAGAAAAGAGTTGCTTAATTTAATGGACATGGATAGATATATTAAGATCAATGAGAGAAATAGACTGCAGAAGGTCAATAAAACCCAAAAAGTAAGAAGTCTGATAAAACAAATGAATGCAGTAATTAGGACTGTCTATAGAGATCCATGCGATATAACAGAAGTAAACAGGATATACTATTGTGCTGCTAAATTAATAACTGATAAAGTTCTACCACAGGAACATGAGGTAGTGAGGGAAAGGAAGGGGAGAAATTGAATTCCATCATGAAAGTATCGAAAAGAGAAAACTATAAAACAATTAAGACAAGAAGTGTCACTATTAGAAGATTATATAAGAGGGAACAGATAAACAAAAATACTAAGAAAGATGTCATTAAAGCAATGCACAGTATTAGAACAGACCAGGATCTATCATGCACTATCGCAAATAACAAACTAAAAATTTTAGCACAGGTGGAAAAATTCAGAAGATATACAGATAAATATAAGGGAAAAGTACAAAATAAACAATTTATTGATGACACAAAAAGTTTTATAGAGAATTGGAAAATAAGGCAAAAGGAATTGAAAGACCACCAAAAAAAAAACAAGAAGTGGATTCATTTTTGGAGAAGTATCTATGAAGATCCAATGGAACATAACAAAGATGCTAAATGAATAGAAGAAGTAAAAAAAAAAAGAATAAGAAGTTTAAAGATACAAGATATGAGATGGGATGAAATAACGGGCAGAGAGATTGAAACAAAGTTAAGAAAAGTCTCTAACTGGAAAACCCCAGGCCCAGATGCAGTACCTAATTTTTGCTTAAAAGTATTAACATCTTTGCACGAGGATTTAGCCATGAGTAAGAACTATTTATATGCACCCCCCGAACAGACACCACACTGGCTAACAACAGTAAAACAATGCTCTTACTTACGAGTGAACCTCCAAGCTACCCTAAAAATTATAGACCAATAACTTGCCTTCTGACAATGTATAAACTATGCATGGGAATTGACACCGACAGAGTTTATAGTCATTTAGAAGAAAACTCAATTATAGCAGTAGAAAAAAGGGCAATAAAAGAAAGTCATATGGAACAATGGATCATTTGCTGTTAAATAAAGTTATAGTGGAGAACTATGAAAAGTGGAAGAATCTAAGTATGGCATGGATTGACTACAAAAAAGCATGTGATAGTATCCTATATTCATGGATAAAAGAGTGTTTAAAAATGTATAAGATATACCCTACACTGATTAACTACATTACAGTAACCATGAAACAATGGCAGACCACTTTGCAATTAAGCCATGATAAAGGACAGATTATTATCCCAGGGATAAAAATTAAAAGGGGGATATTCCAGGGTGACTCTCTGTCACCGTTGCTATTCTGCCTTGTCATTAACCCATTAAGCTGTTTGCCTAACAGCTTAGGCCATCGATACAATTTTGTTCCTAGAAAACAACAAAGTCTAATGACTTCTAATCTTCTGTTTGTCAATGATTTAAAACTGTATAGCTCATCAGATGAGGAACTGAAAGCACAGCTGCAGGTTGTCAAAACTTTTTCAGATGATATTAGAATGTCATTTGGTCTTGATAAATGTGCAAAAGCAACCTTTAAAGCAGGAAAACTGCATCACCATGAAAACATCAGTTTGGGACAAGAATGTGATATAAAAGAACTTGAGCAAGAGGGGGTGTATAAATACTTGGAAACTGATGAAGGATCAGCAATACAACATGAACAAATACGAATAAAACTCAGTAAGGAATATTTTAGAAGATGTAATTTAATCCTGAGAACAGCATTGATATCTAGGAATAAGATCCAAGCTATAAATCAGTTTGCTTTTCCTGTCCTAACCTACAGTTTTGGAGTGATTGACTGGCCCCAAAAAGTGTTGGACCAATTAGATATTAAAACAAGATGGATGCTTCATGCTCACCAAATGATTTATAAAAATCAGTGTATACCAAGATTATATATTCCCCGTTCCGAAGGAGGGATGGGCCTCCTTGAAATTGATTACATGTATAGATATGCAATCATGGGACTTCACACGGTTTAACTTCAGAATCTCGAACTACTGAAATATCAAACTTCAGTAGCTCGAGACTGAAGTGTCGAATCTGTACTTGCGTGAGAGTGCAGAATCCCAAATACGGAAATGTCGAATCCGTGGTTATGGAGTCACGTACGTGATGTGGGATTTCAAGTGTTCATGACGTGCAGTGTGGTATGTGGATGTAGCTGGTGATTAAGGTAAGTGATGTTTTACTAGGGTTTTGGGTAGGGATTTTAGTGTGTGTGAGTGTGTTTGGAGTTTTGAGGTGTGGGTTAGGGTAGGTAGGTGGGATTGTGAGTGTGTAAATGTTGAAAGTGGTGGTATTTGTATGTATGTGATGTATGTTTGTGCAAGGGGAGTGTAGAATGTGTAATGGTGGTTTTTGTATGTTTCTGTTTTAAGTGCGACCTCGGAGTTAGTATATATAAGTAGCAGGGGTGTGGGGGGAGCAGCCCCCCACAGGGGGGGGCAGTAGGGTTTGCTCCCCTGCTTATATGTAGGGTACGCGGGTGTGTTTGTTTTGTTGTGTTTGTGTGTGTTTTGTTGGTTTGTAGTGCAGGGCGGAAGGTGTATGTGTGCTTGTTTGTATGTGGGCAGTCGCAATTTTGAATTTCACACTTTTGGGGTTTCAGGTTTTTCAGTTTTTGGCTTTACAGTCTTGAGATATTGAATTTCGATATTCCAGTATTTCACGATTGTAAAGTGAATCCCTCCACACATATCTACTGACCTCACAAGATCCAAATGTAGTGAAAGTTTTGAAACATGAGGAGAATAAATCTAAGATGACTTCTATGCTTAATTTAGCAGAAGCATATCGACATCAAGCAGGAATGGAAATCATACCAGAAAGAGATAAAAATCAGGCAGCAACTGAATGTGCCAAAAAACAAAAGAAAAAATATAAGGCAAATGACCAGATGAGAAGACAAGAAATGTGGAAAAAACATAAATATAGTTGCAAGAATAGAAAACGTCTGGAAGAACCTTATGTTGATCAGGAATGAATGCAAGAATGGTTAAGGACAGGTGAATTAAAACAAAGAAATGAAAGGTTAATATTGGCAGCCCAATATAGTGGGCTACGTACATGGTTTATAAAGTCCATTGAACATGTGGGAGAAACAGACAAATGTAGGTTTTGTAAAACCTTATTGGAAACAGTCACACATATTGTTACTGGTTGTGACATGTTAATTGCAGAAGGATTGTATACTGAAAGGCATGATGGTGTGGTGAGACTGTTGCACTGGGGATTGTGCAAACATTATGGTACTGAAGTGCTTGAAAAACACTGGAAACACGAGCCACAAAGCACCATAGAAAATGATGAAGTTTATATCACATGGACTTACCCATTACCAACAGTTCAAAAGATAGATGCTAGAAAACCGGATATAGTGGTCCAAGGAAAGAAGACAAAAGCAGCATTGATCATTGAAATTGCCACAACCAGTATCTTGAGTACAGAGAGACACAAAGTCATAAAATACCAGGATCTGTAGGCAGAAATGAGAGCAATGTGGAAGAAAGATACCCAGATAGTTCCAACAGCAATAGGAGCAACAGGTCTTATAAAAAGGAATCTACAATCATATTTAGATATGTTACCAATCCATGTAACCCCTTATGAACTGCAGAAGGAGTCATTACTGGGCACATTTGGGGTGCTGCAAAGAGAACTTTTGGCTGACATCAAAGATAGAAACAATACTAATTCATGAACTTTAATCATACTTTGACTTAGGAATGGGGTCCATTCCCATCATGGTATTAGAACCCCTCAAAAATTTGGAGAAATAAGAAGAGGAAAAAGCTATATGAAGCATTGAGCAGGGGTACTAGTGCATTACACTGACATATTCAGCTTTCTGTTATCTTCTTGTCACATGACTGCTATCATATATGTCTCACAACATCAGGACTTTAGATAATGCCATGGGAAGGGAAAAAGGGACAGGTAACAGCAGAAACGCTTTCATTTTTCACACAGCATATGCAATTCATATTGACACCATTTCATATGACATATCTTTCTGCCATGTTTAGTCAATAATGACCTTACTCGAGTTTCCCACCTCAGCATATTCATACACCAAAATGTATGTCAAAATGTATTATGACCTCCCCCAGTAAAATGATCGGTGAACAGGTTTTGATCCCTTCATCACCTGCACTGTTTATCTAAGCTCAATACATTTACACATTATCTCACAGAGATAGGAGTGTGACAGCTTGAATTTCCTCAATCAGTACTGTCCAGAGTGGTGATAAAAGTGCAACAGTGCGTATCTCAGTTTCACTCTCAATGTCATCCTAAATTAAATTTCTCAGTTTTTACCTTGGCAGTAAACTGCCATTCACTGTTCCTGACTGCTCCTTGCACATGCCTTTGTGACTGAGGGTCGTATATATGTCTGATGCACCCAGTGGATAGCTAATGTTTGCTTACTCACAAGATTGCATTTATCAATCTGTATTGCAGAAGAAAATTTCACACAAATGCAAACAAAAATAAAATAAAAATAAAAGTCGCCAAAGAACACAAACAAAAGGCTTTTATTTCCAAAGAACACACCTTAGCACCTTTGTCTTAAAATAAAGACTTCTTCAGAGTGTCAGAAAACTAAAGCCACTACAATATACACCCAGGAGCAATATGCCAATCAAAGAATATAATTCTTTCATTTTAAATCAACCCTCAGACCTGAACTATCTTCCTGCTATAACAAAATCTCCAAGTTTGCCACTGGATCCAAATTCTTCACTCATCACTGCGACTCCCACCATTCTCTAAACTGGTTGGAACTCCCAAACTACCTGACATACATTCAACTTACAACAGTATATAAGCTCATATTTAAACCCTCCAACTGTCCTTCTCTCTCCTCTACCCTAAAAATGCATCAGCCACACAGAACACTCAGATCCAATATTCAAAATCTCATAGAATTTTACAAACCCATATGTTCTCTAGGGCAAATCTTAATATCTTTCTCCCTTGCCAGATCATGGAATTCACTTCCCCCACACATTAGGACCACCCCCAATCTCTCTACCTTTAAGACCTTACTCCACTCCTATCTCTCATCTCTTTGGGAATGCTCCTGCTCTCACCCCACCTGATGCTATCCACCACTCTTACCCCTTCCCATCTCAAAAAAAAAAAAAAATGTATACACTTTTCCAGTTTAATTGTTCAATTTTATTGTCCCCGTATATACTTAACTATTGACTGAATTTTCTGTTGCTTTTATTATTGTAAATATTGCAAATACTATATTGGAGTTTTTATTGTCAAATTGGCAAATTCTTGTGTTTGGAGCTTTGCTCCCCGGGCCTCCATTGAAAATGGGCTCACCTAGGCCCAATGGACTTTCCCCATCAACAAACTGCAAATAAATAAAATAAATAAATAATTCATCAACTATGATGGTAACACAAAAACACTAATCAAACTGTACTTTAACACTAAACTAAGTAAGACACAGTGCGGAACATAATGAGGAGGCATAAATAAACAAGCATAAAACTGGTCAAAACATGAATAAAGACATAAACAAGTGTAATAAAAACTCTGAACCATTGCCTTGTAATAAAACAATAAGATATAAATAATTTAACCTTAGCAGCTCTAATCTTTAATATACTAGAAATGGAAGCAATATTATTATTGCCAGGCAAAAGCGTAGCATTAAGCCTCAGTTGTCAGCATAATTCTTTGTAGTACAAGGTAACATCTAAATTCCCACTTAAAGGTGTCACAAAAATCCTATCAATGGCAAAAGGTATTTTTTTTTAATTAGAAAACACTTGGGAATTATGAAACGAGGCATTAGTTGTCTTTTTCTTACCAATATCATAAAGATGCTCACGAATGCTGTCCCTCAACCTCCTTTTCATGTTACCAACATAAAAGGCTTCACACAAAGAGCATAAACTTAAATAAACTAACTGCATGGTATTACAATTCACCTTCCCTGGACAGGGAATTCATGCAGGTAAGGTAAGTGTGAGTTTGAAAAGCAATGCTGAAACTTGCGGAAATTCTGATTGTTTTATCATTGGAGTAGGAGTTTCTGTGTGAGCATAGGTGGGTTAGAGTTAAAGCAGGGTGAAGTGAGGAGATAGACTGTGTGTAGTGCATGTGTGTTGGTGTATGTGTTTGTGTCTGAGCTGTCTTATGTGGTTGAATTATGGAAAGGGTTTTCAGTGGTAATGTGCATGGTTAGTGACAGAGCAGGAGCAGAGTTAAAAATAGCAGTCATTAGTATGGTATAAGATGAGAACTGCCTTTAAGCCTAGTGCTTTAAATGCAAAAGATTACAAGGAACTTGATTTATGAGCAGAAGGCACTTTGTAATATAAAAATTAATTTGGTAGGAGGAATAGTTGAACACACTGTGTAGAAAATATGACAGAGAATTTCATATACAATGTACCTCATCTAATGGTATGAGTGTGTATGCAGCTGTAAATTTGGAAAAGTAAATTAAAAGATGAAAGGAAGGTGAAGATATTGCAAACCTGCCCTTCTAGTGTATTACTGAATGTTAATTTTAGCTGGGATTCAGAAAAATTTCTTATGTGGGTACTTAAGGGCAAAATATCACAGTTGAAGTTGATTAACTATGCAGCGGGAAAGTTGGTGCATGATGGGGTATGAATAAGTAATCGATTTACTAGTGGGAATAGAAAAAAGTCTGGACAGTGTGAAAGCAGGTCATGCAACCATAATGACCCAGCAATGTGTATGTCACATTATTGTGATGATGCAGATTCACCCACACAATGACATACCACTGTGAACTTAGTTGACAGCCTCTCAGCTAAGTCCATACTATGTTTATATTATAAATAGGAAGGAATTGTGGATAAAGGTGAAAGAGAAAGCAGAGATATTCAGAGGAGGGCAAGGGAGAAAGGAAGAGTGGTATATGTATCGACAGATAATTACATCATGTATAGTCAATGTTAACAGATTGACACCAAAAGCATCAACCATAATATGTCAAGAATTAATAATATCGACAACAGGAGTTTGTCCCCTTGATCCATCTTAGTAATGCATGCTAACCCTAAATCTCACTCTGCCCTGAATCCAAGCCATGCAGCTTACCTTATAAAAGCCATTTCCATAACACTAACACTACACAAGACACCTTAGAAACTCACCATGCACAACCCCACCCCCCCACACACACACTAATTCTAGTAATTATCTAACCCTTACCATAACCCTAAATCACTATCACACACACACACACACACACACACACACACACACACACACACACATGCACACATGCACACACGCACACACACACACACACACACACACACACACACACACACACACACACACACACACACACACACACACACAGACACTCTATCCCCATAACTAACCCTTATCCTAACTATAAAACTCTCCCTCTCACGGACAAACTCCCAACCTTGTCATTTACCTTTGTTGACTAACACAGAAGTCACCCATGTACACTCTCACACAAAAATCCTTTCATTCAAACTTGACTGCAGTTCACTTATGTCACATGAATTACTGTCGACCAAGTGAACTGCAGCCATGAATATATATAATATATATATATATATATATATATATATATATATATATATATATATATATATATATATATATGTATATGTATATGTGGGTCTACTACGGTTGATTGAAAAATCACTTGATTGAAAATGAAATTACTAGGACCATTTTACTGAAAGCTCACTTCACTGAAAACTCACTTGACTGAAACTCATTTCATTGAAAGTTATAAATGGCCTTTTCCTCATTGTGGTGCGACCCTGGAGTTAGTATATAAAGTTGGGGGGTTGTGGGGGGTGAAGCCCCCCCCCCCACATATCTTGGTTATATATTCTCTTTTGGAAACAGTTATTTATTGCACTTGTATGTATCACTGTGTATAGTTTAAAATGTTTATAATATGTTGGGTGCTATGCCACCCACAACCCCTCTTACTTTATATACTAACTCCAGGGTCGCACTACAGTGGGGAAAAGGCCATTTATAACTCTCAACGAAATGAGTTTCAAAGAAATGAGTTTTCAGTTAAGTGAGCTTTCAGTGAAGTGGTCCTAGTCATTTCATTTTCAGTCAAGTGAGTTTTCAATCAACCGTAGTAGACCCGTATATGTATATACATATATATGTATGGGTCTACTTTGTTTCATTGAAAGCTCATGTCACTGAATTTCAATTCACCCTGACCAAATCGCTGAAAGCTCAAATTACTGAAAACTCATTTCACTGAAGTGAAGTACTGACACTGTGTAGAGTACTGTAAGGCAAGTAAAAGGTATATGCCCTTTTCCCCACAGTAGTGCGATCCTAGAGTTAGTGTATATATAATTAGGAGGCACAGGCCCCCACATTGGGTGGTATGTGGGGCGTAGCCCCTACTTAGTTTGGGTATATATCGTCATCTGGAAGGAGTTGGTCATTGATGTTGTAAGTATGCATGTCTATGGTTTAAAATGTATTGTTTTAAAGGTTTCGATGAAATATAAAACCAAACTAGGTGGTGGGGCTACACCCCGACACCCCCCAGCCCCTCACACTTCCCCTAGCTATATATACTTACTCCAAGATCACACGACAGTGGGGAAAAGGGCATATACCTTTTACTTGCCTTACAGTACTCTACACAGTGCCAGTACTTCACTACTTCACTTCAGTGAAATGAGTTTTCAGTAATTTGAGCTTTCAGTGATTTGGTCAGAGTGAATTCAAATTCAGTGAAATGAGCTTTCAATGAAACAAAGTAGACCCATATCTCTCTCTCTCTACATATATATATATATATATATATATATATATATATATATATATATATATAGTTCCCCTTCATATGATCAAATTTCTCTAAACTTGAAAGTCATAAACTCGAAACCAGAATCTCGAATTTAGAGAAACTCGAACATATGAAAGGGACAAAAAAAAAAAAATGAACACCTTTCAAATGTTATGTATGCATATACTGTGGGACAGGCACCCTTTATATTATATTCTCAAGAAAGGTAGAGGGGAAAGGTAGCATGAAGAAGGTATAGGTAGGAAAGAGAATATAGAGACGGCAGTGGGGGCAGAAAAAAACAAGACAAAAAATGAAGACTGATGGAGATGCCGACCAAATGAGTGGACTACAAAGGAACACACAGAGACAGGACAATTACCGATGGTGGTGAATTAGTCTATGAACTGAGGAAGAAATGAAACACAAAGTCAGGGAACACCATAATGGGGGACAGGATGGGATGATGGCTGAGTGCCAACCTGCACAGTAGTGCACCCTACCTGAAGTCAGTCACTCCCGTGACTGTCATCATGGATGGGCTCAGCCACTGTTGGCTCACTGATCAGGGCGCGGCAACTGTGCAGTTTCTGCCATTTGCAGAAGGACATGGTCCAGACAGCTAGTATGAGTCTTCAGCTGCTAATCCACCACAGCAGTCACCAGATCTTCCATCTCCTGCCTAGTCACCCAGTGGGACCTCAAAGTAATGTCCTCTAATGGGGAGCCTATACCTTCCTACTGAAGACAGAACACCAGAAAGTAACAAGGAGCTCTCCATGTTACCTCCAGCTAGAAAACCTATGTTTCCCTTCAGGGAGGTGGACCTAGGGACCACTGGTGACCCATCATGCGATGGTGAGGCAGGTGCATAGTGCGGTGATTGCTACTGCACCACAGCTGGTGCCATGGATGACATAGCATTAAATATAAATGTAAATGGAGAGAAACAAAACAATAAAGGGCACATTAAAATAATGGAAGAAGGCAGTGATAATGAGAAAAACAAAAACAAAAGCAATTATCAGTAAGGTGTGCTGCACTGATTGGCAGTATAGGTATTGGATGAATAATTCATATTTAGGACTGCAAAGACAAATCAAAAACAATATACAGGCTTCACACAAATGTACTACAGATGATGTACCACAAGGGGTGAGATTACGTGTTCTCTAAGCTCTCATCCAATGTGAAGAATAGTGGCACAATCCATGAGTTGCAAGCAGTGTAACTGCAAGAAGCAATGGGTGGAAACAATCCTCTGGACATGTAGTGCCCAGCTTGAAGGAGCTTAGTAGCAGCAGATGAAAGATATGGCCTACCTCATGTTGACCTGCATGGCACTAGGGAAACAATGCCTGGTGTACACCACCTCAGCATTCCAAAATGAATACACGAGACTCATAAACCCAGTGATTATACTGTACCCTGACCTATGACTGCCATCATTCTCATGACATGCCAGATTAATACCTCTCAACTTGTTTGCTTAATAATTCTGATCAAACTCAGAAGTAATGGTTGGACAAAGGTACAAAATTAGGGACAATTTTTAAATATTTTTCTTATTCACTTAAAATGTTAATAGAACAAAAATATTTGAGACGCATGTATTTTGTGAACAGTAAGAAGCATGAGACTCTAATGTCTGGTATTATTGACTGACTGCTATCTTCAGTAATTTTCAGAAAATTAAAAATTGTATGATGGATATGGTTAAAATGTGAGGGAAAAATCCAGGACATTCTGCAGAATAAAGGACATTTCAGAGGTATGTTAAGTTGACATGGGTATTGGAAGTAGGATGACCAGTGTAAGAGTAGCACATGGTAGGCTGACAAGGGCATTGTGTATTAGTGCAGGGTAGATGGATAGGGATAGGGAACTAAATGCTGCCAACCACATGCACATATACAAAGCAGACAACGGCACTCAGGATGGCATGAGCAGACCCACTGTCAGGCTATTCTACATCACCATGACACTGTTGAGAATCTGCAGTTGTAGGAGAGACAGTAAAACAGTTCAACTTACAGTTACAATGTGTGTGACACATAAAGCAAAGCTGTATGTAGTGGTGAAAGTGAAAAGTAGTACTACAAACATGGACAATGAAGCAGGTGACAATACAGTGTCAAACAATTTTCTTGTACAAGTGTCCCTTACAAGAGTTCCCCAACAGGAGTTCTTGGTGGAGTCTATGGATGAGATGGATAAATATTTTTGTCTCCTTGCTGGATTACTTGTGCCTCTCAAAACCTGGCTCCTTCAGAAGCCATGGCCACTTTATAGGTCAATCTAGGAAGGAAAATGGTAACAGAGTCACACTGACGTGCATTGTGGGAACCACGTGATGTGCATCACTGGGCAGCATGGCAGCAATGTGAGCCCAGTGTCAATGCAGAAGAGTGCAACTACAGCAACAGATTTTTCTCCAGGCGGGGTGAGAAGAGGTGTAGTGGACACATAAGATATTAGAAGTGTATTTACAACATTGTTTTCCATTAGCTTGTTAATGTGGTGGCAATCATACCTGTCACCTGCCCAGATTTTTACAGAATTCCAGATATTTGTCTGATACTTTCGTTATTTTTCTTATAAAATTTGTGGTTTTCTAGTAAATCTTTGAGAATGGAAGGCACTCAGTAATGACGGACATTTGAGTTTAAGACCATATGCTGAAGAAAATGCACGTCAACATAAAATCTTGTATTCTATCAGCTTTCCAAGTTTGTACAAGCACTATTTTAAATTTTTTCTTATTTTGGGGACGTTTTCCATGCATTAATTGTGGCTTTGTTAAGATTTCTTGGCCTAAGAGGTTGACATGTAAAGTGCCAATTATGGTATGATAGTGGACCTATACTCCTATGGGACACAGGGCAGATTTAAAGAAGCCCACAGTGCTGTGAAAGCCACACACCTGACCACATGTGCAGACTGCTTGGCAGTCTAGACTCCATGTGCAAAGGCAGGCACAAGTATCATTCTACAGTCTATGACTGGTTCAGATTATGCAAAATGTGTGATTCGAAGACAGCTAACCACAATTGCCTTATTAATACATTTGTTATGCTAAGAGCTCCAGAACAGCATGACATAACAGCCACTGCCATTGCAGTGCTCACTGCATAGTATAGTGAGCGGATCCTGAATAAAATAAATACATTGGTCTGCAGAGAAATTAACTGTTCTATAACTGAGATGATGGCACACAGGTCAGTCACTTGTGTGCAGGGTGACACGATTTTGTAAAATGCTTTAAAGGCAGGAGATTGCTCAACAGAAACTTGTTGTCAAGGGGATTTTAAGCACAGAGAGGGTAGTGATAGATCTCTAAATTAAACAGCCACATTGGTTTACTGGGTACAAAAGTATTGTGCATCTGCTGTGGTAAGGGTACACAGACCATTGATATGTGGGAAGTGTGATTGGAAGTGTGTATGATTTTTTTTTTATTGTGGGCAGGCTTGTCCACATAACCTTGTTAACAGGAGATGGGGAACACATGGAGGGTTAAAACTGTGCATGAAAACGACAAGGCACTGGTGCATGCAGCAGGATCACCCCCCCCCCACACACCGATGTATAACTGAGGGACTGTGTGAGATGGACTATACCCCCCTGGTTAGCAATTTAGATGGAGATAAATATGATAAAATGCACAAGCTATGCAACAGTGGATCAGGTCTTGTTCATAGTAGACAAGGTGATGTATAGAGTTATACTGGATATGAAATACAGGGTGTAAGTAAGTGTATGGGATACACAATGTCTGAGCTTTGTAAGGCAGAGGCCAATGTAGGCTGATGACAGAGTGTATGTTAAAATACAGTCCATCCCCATGCAGACCTACTGCACCACTATGAGGAAGTGGCCTGTGTTACTGGAATAGGATAAATGTGGCACCATTTGTGGCCACTGCTACTGCCAGGTGCATGACTGGTACTTATGGTACTTCTAATATTTTATGCCTTCTCACTGGCCATTTATGTACATCTGTGTTTACAAGTGCATGTATGGTGCCAAAGGAGCAATAATTTCTCCCAGGCAGAAACCAATGTACTGCTGAAAGCTGTCTATGAGAATGGATGGCAGATTCTGAGTACAGACAAAATCAATTGGATATTCCAGAAATGTGCATGGTGTAAGCAGGTTTTAGATGCTATTACAGTCAATGGCCATAACAAATCTGCCCTAAAGGTCTGTTGCAGGGTCACCACTATGATTCTGCATACACACACAAACTCCATGCCATTGCTCAGCAGATGATGGCCTTGGGTGGGGTATGCAATCACAGACCATCCCCATCCCATGGAGGAGTTTGTGGTATCTTTGTTTGAGTAGAGTGAAAGTAATTGAGCTGAACACACCATCCTGTGTCTCTTTAAGGGGATGCATCAGTTGAATACTTCCTCACGCCAGCCTCACATTGTTGTTCCATTTCAGTGCCATTAGCTCAAGGATGCTTAACACTACCATATCTCCGCTGCTTGCACATCTGGGATGCAAGCATAAAAGCTTACAACAAAAAGCGCATTTCTTTATACTGTGTGCAAATACTGTTGTCTGTGCTGTTGTTGCAGCACTTGGAAATTAGTTTTTACATATTAATAGTGATATACTTGGGTGTTTTTTTCTGTCTGCTTTCACAAGTGCTATGGTCACACTTGAAGAGAGCATGCCTGACATTAGTGCTACATCAGGAGACTGGCAATGATGGTAGCCTAATAATAGTACTGTTTGAAGGCACAATGTCACTTTTGCAGCAGTAACTGGGGAGGGCACGGCTCTTCCCATATCCAGTGACACTGCTGTTTTGCTTGTGAAACCAGCATTCACCTCCTCAGAGTCCATGGAAGAGCAGGTCATGCCTGTCCACCCCACACAAACCATCATCCCTTGCCCACACACCAGCAGTGAGTAGTGATATCAACAGAGAGCACAGAGGCAGACTTTAGAAGTGGCGGTTACTGCCTATTAAAACTATGGCTCCTGCTCAGTGCATCACCTAGGCATTACAAGTGACATTAAACAATGGACATGGAGGGCAATGATCTAAGCACAGGTGAATGTCACAACCTCCATGGTTAATAGCTATACTGTATGGCCAGCATGACTGTGTATGTGAAGGCATGCAATACATGTCTCAACTAACTGGCATGTTGGACAGGCAAATAAGTATCTCTACTGCCTCCATTAGGCCATCTTTCTCTTTTCATCAGGGCTCATGGTTTTCCTGTGACTGCCATTCATAAACCTTCACTGTAGGTATACCTCACAGGACTGGTAGGTCAAAGTCATGTACTGCTAGGTTAAAGTCATGTAGTGTTACCATTTTATATGGCTCCAAAATTAAGGCTATAACTAAATGGTGGATTTACAGAAGAAATAGTATTCAAAAGGGAAACATATCAGGGCTGTCTATTATCGCTAGGATTATTTTTAATGCTCACTAAACATCTGTTACACAGAGTAAGAGAAAGGTAGGCAAGGCAGAAGAATAGTTCAAAAATGAGTGGTATTTATCGGTTTGAAGATGACTACATTTCTACAGAAAAAGGCATCACCTTTCCAATGGAGAAGGTAGAAAAAAGAGGCAAGGGGCAGGTGAAAAGGAAGAAATCAAAACTGAACATGGAAGGACTGAAGAACATTACTGCAAGAAAAAAGAAGAGAAAGACAGATGATGACTACATGGTTCAAGCTGTGGATTTACAATGCCAGCTGGATGAGAATTTAATACACAATGAAAACAGTGAGATTAATAAGACTAATAGTGATGAAGATCTATCCATCATAACAATTGATAGAGCAGAAATTACTATATTAAAAGCTGAAGATTCTTCAGAGCTGGCCAGCAAAGATATTCTAGTAATTGGAAATTCAATTATTAGAGGAACTGATACTTATATTTGCAGAGATGATAATGAACATTGAGTAGTGTTATGCTTGCCAGGAGGAAAAATAGAAGATGTGAAACAAGCCTAAGGACACCTTAATGTAAGGAAGTATGGATCTGTTTTTATTAATGTTGGTAGAAATAGGTTCATAGGCTCATAGGTTGGTACTAGGCTATCGGCCCTAGGGCCTATACAAGCCTAGCCATAACAATTCCCTGGCTATTTCTTCCCACAATATTTACTTCCCTGGACCCCTGTCTAGCAGGGCAACTGACATGATCTTCTTCTTCTTCTCTCGGCTTTTCCCGGTTAGGGTCACCACAGTGAATCACCTGTCCGCTCATGATTGGCAGTAGAGTTTTACGGTGTTGAATTGCCAGCCGCGATCCTCGGGGTGAATTTCCTATCTCCCATCCAATCATCAAGGTTCCTTTTGAAGAGGGCCAAAGAGGTGCTCTACTTGATATGTATGGGCAGTCTATTCTAGAGTCTGGGGAGTCTCTGGATCAGGAACCTATCCCTCCAGCATGTTTTGTTCATTGTGATGACAAGGTTTAGATCCCTGGAGTGTGTGGCTCTGAGGGATTGGGATTTCTTTAAGTGTAGTATGTCCAACAGCTCTGGGTTTGACATGGCCTTGTATGTTAAGCAGAGATTGCCTCTGAGTAGACGATATGCGACAGAGTATAGTTGGAGTTTTTTTTTAGATGATCAGCATAGGGCATCTGCTTTAGGCCTATGATTTTTTTAGTGAGGTATTTCTGTGGCTTTTCCAGTTGTTGCAGATGTCTTGAGAGGTACATACCAAACGGGGTATTGTATTCTATAATGGGTCTAATGAGGGATGAGTACAGTGGGACAATGACCTCCTTTTTTCTGGATGAAAAGCCCTTAGTGATGAGGTGTGTCACATAGAAGGATTTCCTGACTGTTGTGGTGATGTGGTTATCGAAGGTGAGGCCACTGTCCACCTGTGTCCCTAAGTCTCTTTTCACACTTTTAGTGTTTAGTGCACTGCCACCTATGTGATAATTCATGGGTACATGTTTTTTTCCCAAAGGGGATAACTATACATTTCTTGGCATTGAGATTGAGCCCATGGCTCTGGCATCAAGCATCTGTTTCTGTAAGGCCCTTTTGTAGAATATCCACATCATTTGGTGATTCATTAATGGCTCCTAGTTTGCAGTCATCTGCAAACTTTGTTAGCCAGAGTCCTTTAGTATTGGCTTGTAATTCAGAGAAGTAGATGCCAAACAAGAGCGGTCCCAGGACTGAATCCTGAGGTACTCCACTTGCCATTTGTATGGAGCTGGATTTGGAGTCGGCTTCTTTTACAGTGTTGATTCTGTCAGTAAGCTAGTTGGCAACCCATCGAGTGATGTAGGGATTAATGCCCAGCTTTGTACGTTTATCTATGATTCCAGAGTGGGGGATGGTGTTGTAGGCCTTGGCGAGGTCCAGATAGGCTGTGTGGACCACCTTACCCTTATCCACAGCTCTGGAGACTGATTTGAAGAAGTCAGTCAGGTTCAGGAGACAAGATCAGCCCTTCACGAACCCAAACTGGTTCCATGATAATATGTTCCATGGCCTTGCAGATCAGGCTCATCAGACTGATGGGGCGGTAGTTCCCAGGATCCAGGATTGATCCCCCCTTGTAGAGTGGGATAACTGTAGCTGTGCGCCACTCAGTGATGTCACCCGCAAGGATTCTCTGACTGTTAGTAGGGAACTGGCAGCCCTTTTAGATAGTATAGCTTGTACTGGTGTTAAGACATATTTTTCTCAAATTACCTATAGAAATGATAGTTAGGTTACTGTGAATGAAAAGATTTTTTGGATAAACACCTACATGGAAAAAATATCCTGTTTTATGAAATGGAAATGTGTAGAGCATCCAAGCCTTGTTTTGGGCACTTGTGTTCAGACAGGATGGTGTACATTTGTCAAGACCAGGGAAGAGAATTTAACAGTTCAAAGATAGCAACATTTGATGCATCTCTGATGGTTGTTAATGCTAGAAGCATTAATAATAAAGTGTTTTTATTGGAAAATTTGCTACATTCCCACAAGATTGATGTTGTTATAGCTTGTGAAACATGGTTAAAGAACAATGACTGGAAACCAGTCCTATCAGGATATAAATGTTTTTACTGTAACAGACATTCTAACAAAAAATCAGGTGGATGTGTTAGGATAGGGACTAAAGATAGCTATGAGACCTGTGATTATTACTTGTTCAATGATAACACAATACTATAGACCGTGTAACTGTTACAATAAAGACAATCCTGGAATACATAACAATTGCTGAAGTGTATAGACCACCAAAGTCAAGTGCAGATAACCTACAGGAATTTGTACATTTCTTACATGAAACACAGGAGGGAAGAATAATATTAGCTGGAGACTTACATTTACCAGAAACAGACTGGAATAATATTGATTCAAGAATGTTAGTAAGGGAATTATTCACAGAGTATATTCAGAAACAATTGCTTCAGATTGTAAAATAAAACTACCAAGGGTTGGAACATACTACACATTGTTTGTGTTCCCAAAGAAGTTACTGTAACTTCAAGTCAAGTTTTACCACCACTGATGTGCAGTGATCATGGAGTTATTAAGGTTAATTTGTCATTAGATAATTCTGGCAAACTGAAATCTAAACCAATGCACAGAAGGTTAATTACAGATTATATGGAAGCAAAACAGTCACTATGTAAAACTAACTGGAGTGAAGTGTTCAGTGGAAAAAATGCAGATGGAATGTGAAAAGTTTTGAAAGAGAAATTGTTTGAGTGCAAAATTTTAAAAAATGTTTAACATCAGGATCTAGGCATAAAACATCAGGGGGATATATTTCCATAAAAACAAGATATCTGATTAAGGTTAGAGAGAAAAAGAATATAAGAAATGGAAGAGAGGCTGAAGTATAACTTTGAAAAGTGAAATAAACAAGCTGGACAAACAGATTAAGCATAGTGTGAGACAAGATCAAGAAAATGTTGAAAAAAAATGTATATAAAGATATTGAGCATAATAGGAAACCTTTTTATAGATACATAAGATGTGGAAGGAGTAAAGACACACAAATTGATAAACTGTGTGTAGATTCTAAAATTTATTCTCAGACATAACAGATTATAGTTATATTTACAAAATCTTAGGCAAAGCAGTTTGGCTCCACAAAAGGGGTAATAAGTTGTCCTAGTGACATCCACGTTACCCCAGATGCTAGAATCAAATTAGATTATATCAAAAATAGAACTGCGCAAACTGGATCCAAAAAAGCACAGGGAGGAGATGGAATTAGTAACAATGACCTGAGAACACTTCAGCAAGAACTTACACTACCATTATATCTATTATTCACTAGGTCATATAAATATGGAGAGGTTCCTCAAGATTGGAGACATGCACTTATTAAACCTGTGTTTAAGGGAAAGGGGAGTAGGACAAACCCAGAATCATATAGACCTTTAAGTCTACTTTCATGTTGTGGAAAATGAATGGAGAAAGTAATATTAGATAAGTTATTGTCAGAACTGGATAGGTTAGGACTAGAAACGATATATCAGCAGACATATGTTGAAAATAGATCTATTAACACATGTAACATGTTCGATAACAATATAATAACAGCTATGAATGAAAAATTATGCTGTGATGTAATTTATATAGACTTAACTTCAGCATTTGACAGGATTATACATAAAACACTGATCAATAAATTAGTACAACTAGGTATAGATGTACTCTTTTAAGATGGATCGCTGCATGGCTTACAAATAGGACATGGCAAGTATCATACAGCAAGTGGACAGGTGAAATCCTTGGTTACAGTCAGGGTGTCCCACAGGGCTTGGTCCTAGGCCCTTACTTGTTTAGATTGTGGGCCAGATTCACGAAGGCTTGAACGGAGTCTAAGAGTAGAGTAAGACTCCATGCAGCCAACATGTCTGTCGAGCGATCCAGGAACAGCCGGCAGGGGTATGCAAGAGAGCTCCTAAAACGACTCTTGCACGGACAGGGTTAGTTTATGCAAATTACCTCAATTGCTGCTGAAAGCTATGCAAATGAGGTAAATTTGCGATCCAGGAAACACTAACCTGCCCGAGTAAGAGTAGTGTTATTTGCAGAAATGTACTTGGTTAGCAACTGAGTACCGTTCTGCAAATAGCAAAACGGAGCCATGACAGCTCCAAATAAAGGATGCATCCAGTTGAGGAAGCATGCCAATAGCCAAATATATGGCCAGTGGCATTTTTATGTGTTGCAAAATAATAAAAATAAATATTTTTTTCCTCGATCTCCAATGTTTAAGCATAGGGCAGCGCTGCGCAAACGTGCGGTGCACTACAAAATCACAAAATCAAGAATTTAAAAGCCACAAATATGATTTAATTCAAAATATTCATCTGCTATGCAAGTGAATGGCAGCCTGAAGACAACATGGTTACTGAGTAGTGGTTGCTAAGGGGGGAAGCTCAGTGTGAGAGATGTAACCAAGCATTAGTAGACAATCCTATGCAAATGAGGATAAGGATAGTGAATCCCAATATTTCCTGCTATGTGAACCATGTCCTTAGATTGTAAGAGTAGGATAAGGGGAGGAACAGAGCAGAAGATGGGTGACATCATGAGGGGGTATGTATCAAAAAGACTGTAAGCTTATTGGAGCAGAGTGGCATGTGTTTGCTGTGAGTTACTCAGGACTAGGAGAGGTGTGTCTACAGTTGTCTAAACTGAAACCCAGAAACTGAAGGTGTACACCGTGGCTATCACTAAAGTTTCTTGCAAAGCTGCTTACACTGTATGCACACATGTGCGTGTGTGTAGACCCGTCTAAGCCTGTGTGCATGGGTGTGTGCCCGTGTAAGCCTGTGTGAGGGCGACTAAGCTTGTATACACGAATGTGCACCCACCTAAGAGTGCGTAAGCTTGTGTAAGCCTGTGTGCATGCATGTGCGCTCATGTGCGTGTGTATGCGCTTGTTTGCACGGTGCTGCCTCCTGTGGAAATAGAAAGGGAAAAGGAAGGAAAATAAGTAGTAGGAAGTTAACCAAGGAGAACTAGCAGAGCTGCCAGGTGAAATCAGTCAGAATCAGCCAATTACACAGGCAGCACAGTAGCCCAGCCCAGCCCAGCACTTAAAACTATGCAAACAACATTCCCCCATGTTTTTCTCAGAAACACTGCAACACTGCAGTCAACAAAGAGAAGTGAAAACTTAAAAAGCTTAAACTGAGACATAAAAATGTTAGGGGCTGCCATTGCTGTTATAAGGCAACATGTGCAAGATGCTGAGGGTGGTGCCATTGCGAATGCTGCTGAGCAAACCACAGAGAGGAGACAGAGAAGAGTGTACAGACCCAGGGTAACCTACCAGGGGCTACATGAGCTGGAGATAGTGGAGTGCCTCACAGACAGAACCAACAGAGGGGAACCCATCCCAGTGGAAACCAAGGTATGTGTTGGCCTAAGAATACTAGCAACAGGTACATTCCAGAGACAAACTGGTGATATGATGGGGATTTCACATGCATCAGCATCCAGGGTACTGCACCAGTTCCTGAATGCCATGTCAGCATATGTCGGTGATCATGTATATTTCCCCAATTCCCATGACGTATTGGCCAGCAATATGCGTCTCTTCCAGCAAATAGTGCAATACCCTGAGGTAGTGGGTACAATTGACTGCACGCACATAGACATCAAAGCAGCACCAGCTGGTGAGCGGGGTAGGGCCTACATCAACCGCAAGGGCTTCCACTCCATCAACTGCCAGGTCATGTGCGATGCCCAGGGCATAATACTGAATATGTGTGCTGGCTGCCCTAGAAGCTACCACGATTCCCATATCTGACATCTGACACAGCTGTACCAGACATTTGCCAATGGGGACATCCCCGATAGTCACCTAGTGGGGGATGCTGGATATGCACTTGAGACGTGGCTGATAACACTTATCAGAAATGCACACACACCTGAACAAGAACACCATAATGAGGCACACGCACAAACACGAAATGCATTTGAGCATGTGTTTGGGATGCTCAAGTCACGGTTCCAGTGCCTGGACACATCTGGTGGAGACTTACAGTACTCACCAACTACATGTACCCAAATTGTCATGGTATGTGCCATGCTATACAATATGATCCTGCGAAAACAGCTGCAGCAGGAACAGCATGGGGCAGGGCCAAACAGCCCCACAGCATTGCCAAGGCCTGCACAGGAAGAGCGTGACTCAGAGGAGGAACAACCTGAGCCTGCCCCAGTAGGCAGAAGGAGGCATGCCCAATATGCCTTGGCTTTGTCAAAGAGGCAACGCATAGCACATACACTGGCTCAGTAGGAACCCTGGAAATTATACCTCTCTCTGACTCGCACATAAAATAAAAGGGATGCCTAACTTGACACTACCTGTTTACAAACATGTATAGGGAATGTAGTACTTGCATCCAACATAGGCAGCCCTGCAGCACCACCTGAGGCATGATTGCCATGTTTGAAGCAATATAAAGCAGTGCTAAGCAGCTTCTACCAATATCTAGTATATGTAAACAAAATTGTTCGTGCAATGTTGTCCAAGGTCAGGCAAAGTTGAGCAAAATGACTCAAACATGCTCATAACTGCTTTATTGTTTCTTAACCAGTCTGGTCTGGCCAGCATGAAAATAAAAAGCAGTGACAGGGCTTGAACCCAGGATACTGTGCACTATAGTCACAGTACAAAACCACTAAGCCATGAGAGCATTACAGTGGCACTGACACAGCAGGACAATTGTACACTAATGCAAACACAAAGCAATACTGTATTATGCCCCTAATGAGGCAAATGGGTAACCTCACCCACACACCTATGCAGACAGAGAACATCAGGCCAGGCATTGTGATTTGGGTTGTGTAGGCTATGAAGTTGCAAGCTAATATATGTGACAATAGATGCTAAGATCTGTAGTACAGTAGTATAACAGTACGATAGGCAACAGTACAGACTGTAATGGTGTCCTGTACATAGCAGTATAGGCACAGCAAATGTGTATAAGTGTCAGGTGAAACCCACATCCTATGTACACCCACAGTCACAATCCGGTGTGCCCACGGGTAGAAATGTACAAAGAATAGCTGTCCCACCTGTATGTAGAAATGTTCATAAGTCTATGCAAAGTGAGTCATGGAAGCCCTGTAGGCACAGCATGATCCCTGCAGGTCTATGACACAAAGGTGAGCCCTGCTGTAAAAATACACCTTGATTTACCATACACATATAGTAGAAGTGTGTATACTGTGCATGCTCACACACTGCAACAAATGTAGTAGTTTTCATGCAGCATCACACTGAAAGGTCATACTGGGCATGCTCACACACTTGAAGAAACGAAGCAAATGTCAGGCAGGAAGATACTGAAAGGTCATAGTGGGCATGCTCACACACTTAGGCTAAATACGGATGTGATAATAAGGGATCTACGGACAAATGTGTAGTCATCACTGCTTCCAGAAACACATTCACAAACTGGTCAGAAAATCCTGCTATGTGTTCACACAAACTGCCAAGCTCTGTGCATGTAGGTCAAAGGAGGCTGCCACTACTCAGCAGTCTTCAGACTTGTCAGAGAGTACCACAACACACTTGCGATGAATCTGACTAGGCACATTCAGCAGCTAGAAAGACCAATGAAATACCTTAACAAGATGATTACTGGCCTCAAAGAGTTGCCCCATGCAAGAAGAATGAATGTAACCCAAGCTGTACTCTGTTGCATACTGTCTACGCAGGAGATGTCTGCCCAACAGACAGGTCCAAGTCATGGTTACACTCAGATCTGTTGTGAGTTACAGCTGAATGGCACTAAATGTACAGACCCAACTGATATTGGCAACATCCTGGCAGATAGGATCATTGTTAACTTTACCCCCCTCTCACCAATGAAAGGGCACATGTCTATAATGGAAGACTGCAAATTTGCTGTCATCACATCTGCACAGGTAAAAAACACTCTCTGAATCCAGTATCACAGCAGCCATGGGACAAGATAACTTCCCAGGCTATGTAGTATCCACTTCCCTGAAATAAACATTAACATGGAAGGTCTGTGGCTACTTGTAGTTTCCAGAGGACTACAAACTAGGAGCCATCAGTGTAAATACTAAAGATGTGGACATCCTACAAAAGGGCATCACTGAGACAGGTGGCTGTTGTCCAAGCCATGGGCTGTAGCTCAATGCCAAAAGGTGCATTATCATCACCTTTGTTAAAATCCCTGTAGCCAAGAACTACAACATAGGCGGTAGTATACCTCACACTGTAAGTGTGACAAGAGACCCTGGGTCACAGGTGGACAGTGGCTACAACTGTGATAAGCAATTCCCACAGTAGTCAGGAAACACTCTTATGTGGCACACCTCATCACAAAATGTGTCTCGTGCGGAATAAAAGAGGACAGTGTTCCCTTCTACTCACCACTCACTAGAACTATAAAGGAGTACAACGCCACTGTTGCTATGTACCTCACAAGACAACTACAACAACTGGAAAGCCAGCAACAATACCTCACAAAGAGCATTAGTGTCCTGAAATACATGCCATACACAGACCATCGCAAAATGCTCCATCCATACTCCCTCACATATCGCCAACTCGGAGGTGTTCACTGCCTAACATACAAAGCTATGTCAAACATAGATCTGCTGGATATGATTCATGTAAAACACTCAAAATCACTCTGACCTTTGGACCCAAAACCACGAGTTAATTACAAAAGGAAGGGGTGCAGCCATTTACCTTATGGATATCCACACCTTCAGGTTACTGGCACATCATGAGGCCATGGAGACCATGCAAGTGCAACTAAGATTGGGCAAAGCTGCCCATCAGATTGTAGCCTGCTACAGATCACGTACCCTGTCTCAGGAACCCCACTCAGTATTCCGG
The DNA here is from genome assembly GCF_019279795.1 of Protopterus annectens. Lineage (NCBI taxonomy): Eukaryota > Metazoa > Chordata > Ceratodontiformes > Protopteridae > Protopterus > Protopterus annectens. The sequence continues at coordinate 303,757,408 of NC_056728.1, forward strand.
AGAACAATGGCAAATATAAAGGTCCTATCAAACGCCATTATATGAGGAGATTACAACTACCCAAACATTGAGTGTGTGAATTACTCGTATACAACATCCTATGCCCAATGTGTCCTACAGTTAAGAAACTCTAACACCCTGGAACAGTTGGTCAGCACGGCCACTACAGGTGACAACATACTGGACATGATCATCACCAACATGGGGTACCAGTGTTCCACAACAGAGATAAACCCTCTCTGTGAATATCAGATCAGGAAGTAATCACACTGGACATCCACATCCCGCACCCACACCAAGTCAATGAAACCACTGTGAAGACATTTGCAAAAGCAAACTGCACACTTCCCCAGAGCACAGTGGAAACACCTCTTGCTATAGGCTAATGGTATGCAATCTGCAGAAACATTCACAAGTGCATCCTATGAGCATCTACAGGGATGCATGGAATGAGACATCACAAATAAAACCAGGATGCACTCCCCCAAAAATAGGACAATAAGCAGGTGTATGTTGTCCATAAATAAGCTAGACAAGAGAAGGAGGAAACGAACACATGATAGATCCAACTTCACGAAAGGAAAGGCATCACTGATCATTATCAAGAAGAAACAATGACCGCTCATAAAATAATCCTAGGTCATTTTTGAAAGACAAATAGCCAAGGAATGTAAGAATAACAACCACAAAGCCTTTGGTCGCTATACCAGACATGTAGGTGTCAACTACCAAATATGCTGTCAGCTACTGAAAAAGGAATGAAATACATCAAATCAACATTTATTGCCCACATCCAGTTCAGTGTAAACTCCCCCCATAACCTCCAAAAGAGCCTGTGTCCATCACAGAAGGATGCAGAGAGCCAGACGTCATGGACATGCAGGTAAAGACAGCCCTCACCAAAACTAAGAACATAGCATCAATGTGACTGTATGATGTCCCAGGCTGTGTCTTACACTAGGCCCATAAGTAGCTACACACTCACCTACATTCACTATCCAGACTCAACCATACCACAGGCTATGTGCCCAAAGAATAGCATACACTAACAGTCATACAGCACCACAAAGGGTGTGCCAAAACAGAACCTGGAAACCATTGGCCAATATCTCTACTCAGCCGGGTATACAGAGCTATTGAGCCAATTGTCATGGAACCCAGACACTGAGACATTGTAGATCTCCAGACACTGGACTCTACACAACTTTGCCTTGTCAAAGGCACAGCTTGGCTCCCCAACCTAGATGAATTATTTAAAACAGTTACCATGAACATAGATGGAGGTGAAAGTAGTCCACACAGCCCACCTGGACCTCACTAAGGGTTTACTACACCATTACCCACTCTGTCATCATGGACAAGTGCACCAGCATGGACACTAACAGCTATGTCACAAGATGGGTGGCCAAGTGGCTCACAGATCAAACACGCATGTTCATAGTTGTGGGTGCCATGTCTAACTCCAAGCCAGGCACAAATGGCATCACACAGGTCTTGGTCCTGGGACCCCACATGTTCAGTAGATACTGCTCAGAGGTACAGGGAAGCACAGCAGGTGTATGACTGAACAGGTGTGCAGATGAATGGTAACTGTTGTCCATAATCGACTGTACAGCTGACACAGATATCCTCCAGATGTGTTTTACAGAGACCGATACCTGGTGTCAAAATAATGCCCTCAAGCTGAATGGCAAAGATTGCATAGTCATCCCCTTTGGGTGAAACAGAGTGCACACAAATGACCACATAGGTGGTAATCCAGCATGTACGGAGAAAGTCATTATGTCTCTGGGGACACAGGTAGATAGTAAACTCACCTTTGATGATCACATGGCCAAAGTGTTTAGACATTCCTTCAATGTAGCCCATCTAATGTCACCTAATGATGTCACCATCCTACAAATATACCTGTGGAAAGAATAATTGCCAGCAATGTGAATAGCATGTTGTGCTAATGCATAGTCCTGTAGTATCATGAAGTAGTTCGGTAGGGGTTTGAATCTTGCACTGGACAACTGTGTGTGTGTGTGTGTGTGTGTGTGGTCTCCTTAGGAAGGAGCAACCTTTTAGGGGACTAGTGAAACACCTCCAAAGTGTTAAACTAACCTTTGTCAAGTTTGATGATGTCACCATCCTACAAATATACCTGTGTAAAAGAGAACTGCCAGTAATGTGTATAGCACATCGTGTCAATGCATACTCCTCTAGTATCATGAAGTAGTTAGGTAGGGGTTTGAATCGTGCACTTGATGAGTGTTTGTGCTATATGTGTGTGACACTGTTGGTCAATGTATTGTGGGTTTTGCTTTTACTACTGTATGACATATCAGTATGCATTGCACATGTGAGCTTGCTGTGTGGCAAATACATATACGAACATGTAACCTCAATGATTGCATGTGTGGGAACCCTGCTTTCTCCAAGAACACAGCTGTGATCCTTGCCATACTGTGCTGCTGCTTCCCAGACCTTAGGTCACATCTGTATGCTTGTGACAAGGCCAGCCACTACAGTGATCCCTGGCCTAGGTCATCTGTGTCACACAATGTCATTACGGTCCCTATTGGAATGTGTGTGTGAGGGTCTATGGCCGGGGTATATGCCAGACCTGTTCAAATGCAGCAAAGTCTGTCAATGATGACTATTTATAACAGGTGTTGAACAACCTTTTTGGATATGCATGCAGACCCCTTATTGCTTATGTAATCCACCAAGGGATCTAAAAATACCTTTGGAAATGTTATTAACAAAGGACAGATGATGTAACACTTGGTTACATGTACACATCAGTACCTGTTCATCATGTTGTTGGCTACTACCTATGTGGTACTGTGGGGATAATGTGTTTCTTAAAGGTGGATGACTATGCTTAGTTTGGCTTATAGCTTTCCAGCATGGGTTTGACAACAGGCATCTGTCTGTTTGATACCCTTGTGCAGGATGTGTGCATCATCTGGAGAATGCATTATAGGCTGCAGTATGCATTACAAGACGTGGACAGACATATCCCTACTGTGACTGCTTATATCTAAGAGAGCTACATGCCAAACCTGAGTGGTGTCAGTAATGGGTGCAGGTGAATACCAGTGGTTACTGGCATAGTATAGTACCTGAAGGATCCAAATGTTGCTATGTGTCCTACATCTGTGTGTCAGTTGTCAAGACATCATCTAACGATTGGTTATGGTCAGGCTATGGAAGTGATGTATACTACCAGAATGCAAAACAATGACAGATAGTAACAGTATCATCCACAACATAGTGTCAAACCATGTCATACACACATGTGTAGTCAGGTTCTGGAATGTGTGTAGTACAATGCATACTGCCCACCAATAGAAACTATGGAGTATTACTGTGTAATACAGGACATGTCGCCCTGGCCATGAATCCACTATGCACGTACATGCAGACAGTGCACCTCCACCATGTTCACAACTGTACACCTGCAAATCTGTGCTACACACATCCCACACATACTGTCCACTCTCTAACACATGCTGCCAATACTGCACACATCAGCCAAGTGTTACGTGGCTGGACAATACACAATTGTAACCAACACTCGTGTAAACAACACTACAATGACAATCATAGCATGAATGCATCATGCCTGCTCAGCTACACCTTCAAGCATATCATTACACTGTACTGCTGACAACATGCTAACATTGCTATACTGCTATAAAGACACCCTGTGCATCAGCACCATGTTAGCCTGTTCCTACATCGATGTTACAGATGACAGCAGGTGGCACAGGTTTCATCATATGCACAGGGTGCGTTGTTGGTTTGCCAGAGGCCTATTGTGAGCCATCCAATCGACATGTATGTGTGTGTGTGTGTGTGTGTGTGTGTGTGTGTGTGTGTGTGTGTGTGTGTGTGAGGGGCAAGAATACTGGAATGGGGCAATGTTGATGTAATGTGTGTGGGTATGTGTTAGCCCTAGGTGTCTGGAGTATGTGTGTGTGTCTGCATGCACACAGTTCCACCATGTGGCTGCCATATACGGGTATTTGCGGGACAGCCACAGACTGTACCTGTGAGGCTTCACAGATCACCGTCTCAGGCCATGGATATGGTACCTGTGCCTGGCAGGGGTGCTACTGACACTATCAGGTACTAAGCCAGACTGGGTATTATCCCCAGAGGTCGATGTATGTACGCTGGACACAGGTCCAAGCTGGGACTGTGTAGAGCCACAAGCACATGGTCTTCTAGTACATTCAATGAACAGCCCACCCTCAACAATGCTGGGGCTGGTGCTGGCACTACAGGAGTGGCTGTGGCTTGAGGGACGTACGCAGCAAATGCTAGCTGCTGCTGTTGCTGGCATACGTCCACATCAACGACTCAACCGTCCCGCACTGTCCTGACATATGGACATGACATTGCGGAGGATATCTAATGTCTCTCCCCAACGTCTATCAGTGACCTCGGTGTAATGACGGATGGCACCTGCTAGGTCACGGATACTGTCAATGATGGTGGTGTTATGTGCCCTCTGTGCCCTTAGTTCCTGTCTAGTGTACTGTTCCATACGTGCCTGTGCCTCCATGACAGCCTGGAACATGCGTGACATTGTCAGACCTGTGGCACATCTGCCAGTGTCATGATGAGCAGCACTGCTCCTACGAGAACCCCTGGACATCTGCCTGTATGGTACCCTTCCAGACATCTGGGTATGGCTGCTGTGTTGGGATGCATGAGCCATGATACCACACTGTCCTGGCCAATGCCAACTGTACGCTGTCCCTCAGCTATGGACATTGGTGATGGATGTATTTGCAGTATGCCTGTATGCATGGATGGGGTCGACAGCTGTGTACTGTCGATTGGTGGTCCAACAACAGACCCTGGCAAACATGCCTATGCCTCAACACACCTATAATCAGTATCACTGTTTTGCTCAGTGACATCAGTTCCCCTGCTGCAGTGAACCAGCACAAGATCAGCACCTATGAGAGGAAGACGAAAACACACTTTACGACCTGTATATGATGTCAGTACACAGGCACACATGAACACATGTACACATGCACACATGTACACATGCACACATGCACACATGCACACATGCACACATGAACACATGCACACATGCACACATGCACACATGAACACATGTACACAAATGCACCCATCACTAAAACACACACACACGCGCACACACCACCAGCAATCCAGAACATACTCAATAGTGGGTGATGGTGGGGTACAGTATCACAAGGAAAACAGTTGTATCACACGTGTCAGCATGCAGGACATGTGTTTCCCAACAGCATGCAGTGTGGGTGTTGTCAGCCCTTGCCAATAACACTATACATGTCTTTGATGCATGTGTGATATTGTTCAGTGATCGGCCTCACCCTGGAATGCACTGTGTACATGGACATGACAGTGCTGTGCAAGTATGATAAGCTCTGCAATGTTCTGTGCACCATCCCTCACAGGTATACATGCCATGGCTGGATGTGTGTCTGTGTGTCACATAGATATCCATTTGTGATGACAGCATCTGTGTGTTCAGCAGATAATAGTGGACACAGGATTATCACATGCATGCTATGTATACACACGGGATGTGTGGTGCATGTTTACCTGTTGGAATACCATTGCTCAACATGAACATTGTACAGTGGTTATGGTGAGTGTAGGACATATTGTGGACATGCCAGTGCCAGACATGACATGGCATGCTATAACACAACTGCAACATTCAACATCACACAGACACAGTGTGTGTCATGTGACCTCTACACTCAATAGCATTACAAGACATATATGTGTCACTTTGTACAAATGGTGAATGCTATGCATATTGTATATAGGTGACTATGTTTGCACACACACACAATACTGAGGTGCATAGCAGGTAATGCTATGTGTAGTACTGTGGTCACTGTAACTGGATGGGGTGTACTACCATGAGCCATCATCATGCAGCATCATGTGGTCACTCAAGGCTACTAATGTGTGCCACACAGGCACATACCATGCTGTACCAGAACTGCAGTACCATGGCTACAGTCACCATTTCACAGCCAGTCGTTACATGGGTTTGTAAGATGCACAATAGGGGGCATTGCCTACCATGAATGTGTAATGTGTCAAAGAGTGATGCACAGCCACATGTGAGGCATCTACCCCTCAGGTATGTAATGTGTGCTGTGTGGATGGAGTGTGGGATACTGTAGTGTGACCTTACAGCAGGCATCTGAATATGCCATGTGTAGCATGTTAATGTGTACTGCGTATGCCAGTGTTGTGTATGTTGTGTGCATGTGTATCAACTCTGCCTATCCAATGTCCACATCAGTGTTGCCACAATTATGTGGAATGATCTGTGTATTGTATGTGTTTTAGCAGCTACCCACATTACTGGGATGTGCATAGTCTCACAGCAAACATGCACAGCATGCATTATGCATATGTGTGTTACATGTACATGACCTACACCTCACCTATGACATGCACATTTCATTAGCAATATTAAAGGTAGAACACACTCACCAGTATGGGTCAGCTGCCTTGCTGTCACACCAGAGGGACCTACAAGGATATGAGACACTTTGTCAGTGGCAACAACTTTGGCATCGCTACTGTGTGTTTGCAATCTTACAGTGGTACAACGGTTGACAGTCACAGGCTCACTGATTGTATTCCTAATTGTTACCATTGCACAACACTAGGCACCACTTCATCTAACTACACAGTACACATCTCACATAAGCATGCTCTACCAATTGAGGTAACAGTAGTCTACAGCTATGCCATGTTACCTGCATGCTCCATGTCAGCTTGCTGCGTGACTCCGGCCTCCATGATGACACACATCAGTTGTTGGGGTTGATGCTGTCCAGAAGCCACCTGGCTCAGGAGCAGCTCCTCCACTCTGGTGAGGGGGGGATGGATGGCTACCCCCCCACCTCTGGCAAGCTGCTGACTGCAGATATCAGATGCACACTGCTGGACATGTCTAATTAAATCACTGTAATGATGGCGTACCTGCTCATATGCCCAGTTATGCATGCCTATGTAATTTACCCGACGGACAAGCTCTTGCCACAGCGCAGTCCGCTCATGCTGGTCCTGGCTGGTTCTAGAGAACAGCAGGGCATACTGCTGCACCAGGCTTGTTGTTATTACCTCTTCCTCCACCGTGCTATAGGCAGGATTACGATGGTGGGACATAGCCCTGGAAGACAATGAAACAATATGTGTGAGCAAGTCATGAGGCACATGTATATGTCTAATGTACAGATATCAATTGACTGCCATATATAGCAACTATTGGCTGTCAGAGGATATGCACTGTCAACACCACATGTCAGTACTCAAACCACAACTGCCTGACAGTGCCTGGTGCACTCTATATGTCAAATCACGTTTTGCACAGCAACAAACTTACAACAGTATGTCATACTATACACCGTACATGGCACACCGTATGCGACACAATGCACAACATGGACACAGGAGGTATATATCATGCTAATGCATCATGACAGGTGTAATCCATTGCAATGATTGTAAAGTCCAGTGACAGTATCACCGGTATTACACACTAGTCGTTGATGGCAGAACCCTCCTAACATATGTGCACATTCATGAATATAGGTGGCATACTGCTGTACTACTCTATACATGTTGCTAGATACGCACCTATATCCTGTAACACACATATGACCGAGGCCATGGTACAGGCATACACACACACACATCACACATACATACCAGACACATAGGTATGGCAACACAGGTGACCTTTACCTGTGTACCTTACAGTACTGTGTGTCAGTAGTTACGAGACCGTATGCCTGAGGTATGTAATCTGTGAGGACTACAGGGAACACATGGAACTGTGGTTCCAATCAATGTGGACGTACACCATACTGTGCTGTTTAGGCATACAGCCTCAGGTAGTACTACAGTTCATACAGGGGTTGGATTCGCCAGCAGTACCACTCAATAAGCATGCATGTACTGCTTTGGCCTACAATGGGCACCCCAGTCGACAACAAGGGACTATGTCAGATCATATGGCATACTGCTTTTTCAGCCTAGCAATTGTATACACATCTTTTGCTGGGATCACAGCTAGGACACATGATACCATGACAGAAACAGTTTCCCACTAAGCTATCACACATAAACCAAACACTGACACATTCACCAACACATTCACCATCACACTCAGTCAAACTCACATAGCAATCCTTGAAAAAGGTACATGTGGGTGTGTATCACTTCATAGGTAGGTATGAGGCTATTGGCCCTAGGGCCTATAGAAAACTAGCCATATGCTACTCTGGCCTTTGACACATAGGTCATTGCATTTCATGTAGCCCTGTCAAGCAGACACACAGAGGTGAATGGCTGGGTATATTCACTATCTCCCATACAATTGTCATGATTATTTATGACGACTGCTAATTAGGGGTTTTGTTTGCTATGGATAGTTGGTTTGTTCCAGGGCATGGGATGTCTCTGAGTTGGGAATCTACCCCTCCAGCATGTGCTGTTTATTGTGGTCAGAAGGTTTAGGTCCCTAGAGCATGTAGCATGTAGAGAATGTGATCTGTTTACATGCAGCATGTCCAACAGCTCTGGTTTTTACATAGCTTAAAATGTTAGGCAGAGGTCACCTCTGGGTAAGTGGTATGTGACACGGTGTAGTTGTGGGTTTGTGAGATGGTCTGCATAGGGTATCTGTTTGAGTCTGATATTACTCTTAGTGAGGTATGTCTTTGTCGTTTCAAGTTGCTCTGGATGTCTTGTGAGGTACATACCACATGGGGCATTATACTCTATAATGGGTTTATTTGTGATGATTAGGGGGAACACTAACCTATATTTCCCTGGATGACACACCTTTTGTGATGAGGTGTGGCAGGTAGATGGATTACATGACTAGTGTGTCACTGTGATTATCGAAGGGGAGACTACAGTCCATCTGTGTCCCATGGTCTCTTATAACACTTTTGGTGTTAGGTGGACTACCACCTATGTGGTAGGTCATGGGTACAGAGTTATTTACAGAAGGAATGCCAATGCAGTTTCAACATTGAACTTGAGTCCATGGCTTTGTCAATGGCCATCTGTCGCAGTATATATGAGCCTGTCTCTCTCTATATATGTATATATGTATATATATATATATATATATATATATATATATATATATATATATATATATATGTATATATATACACACATAAATATAAACATACATTGGTGTACATATTGATATCCAAATAGGCACATATACGGTCTGCCTTTCATGGTGGGAATATCAATTATGCAAAGGTTGCAAGGTATACTGTTATGTACTCATATTGCACAGTGTTGTGCGGAATGCATTGAAGGTGTTCTTAGCACATGTAGCTTTAGCAGGCCTCACTGGCTGCAACACTGCAAACCTGAAAATTCAGACCCATAGCATTTAACCACCACATGTCATATACCAGCACTGTATGCTGTCTTGTTTGCCACACACTACAACCTACATTGGAGTATGCACATAACAACCTTCAACAACATATATATGTCCACCCTTCACAAACAGTTGCAGTATGTCCCTTGCTCTATGCACATGTACAGATGCTACGATATCTGACACAGACAGATCTCTCCATATGTGTGTGCCATACACAAACACATATTCCACACTGTTGTAAGTCCATGGACCTCACAGCTGACCTGCTGGGCCTTGCTGAACAGGAACAGGTGTCACATGTGAGCACACAGTAATGTTAGATGGTGTATATATAGCTGCAAATGCATAATTTCCAGACTAGCCTGGTACAGCTGTTGCCAATGCTAAGCTACATGTTGATATGACTGTCTTGACTTTGTTACTCTGTCACATCCATGGTTAGATAGCTGCATGCATTACTCACCCTAACAGACATTGTCCACACTACTGTACAGAACACAGATAACATGGTTCAGATGTTTGACATTTAATACTGAGCTACATATATCACAGTTATGTCCCACTGCACACAGCTACACAATGATATGTCCATGACAGTAGTTATGCAGGGCATCTGTGCACAGATATGTACTGCTGCCACATATTGATGTTTCAAAGTATGTAGAGTAGTCTTCAAATACATCTACTACATGCCAGTAAATACATATCTGTTACATACCTTTCCTTTCTATGCATTCTTATTTTTCAGTCAGCTGTCTCTTTGGCTGAATGTAATACTTTTTTTTATGTTTAAATAATTTTTTTTTTATTTGTATATATTTTTTTTTCCCACTGGTGTGGGTGGGGGTGTGAGTCTCTCTCCCACTCTCACCCTCTCTGTCTCTGTGTGTGTCTCTCTCTCTCACCATCTGCAATGGTATGACTGCATGTGTGGCCAGCAGATACAGCATGCTTTTATAGGTATCTGCACATGTGCATGTGATGGTCTCCGCACCAATTGGTAGCCACCATTTGGTAATTGCATGCAGTCTGCTGTATGGTAATTGCAGTACTCACTGTCATAGCAACCCAATGCTATAAATTGCTATGTCAGGTAGGCGTAGCCCTTTCAGCTTTCCAGAGTGGAGACCATGCTTGTTTGCTGGGGAGACTGTTGTGTAAGCCAGAAGGTTGGTATAGTTCTTATATCTGAAGCTTGGGGTATAGCCAGTGATATAATTGTTGTACTCAGACCTGAATGTTGCCACTTCCACTACACAGTTGTCAGTGTAGAATTGTACTCACCCATACATATGCTAACGCAAGATACATGGGAGTATGTAGTTTCTTTTCTACTTATACAATTTACTGCCATACAAAAGTAGTTATTGAGATGTATTCATTTGGCACATGAACTGTTTGTGAACTGCTATACTGTGAATATTTATTCACACACTCAACTGTGTGGGGGTTGTGAAGTGCTGCTGTAACAGTATTTCCTGCTAGAATGTCTGGTTCTGTTATCACAGTCATGTAATGCAATTCCACAACAACTGCTGGTATAGTTCCACAGAACAGGTTTTGTGTTATGGCATTCCTACCTCTCCTTTATTTCACACATTCTGATGCACGATATATATATTTCAGCAATATCTTGCTGTATATCTACTGTGGCCTAGTGGTATTTCATGCAGTCTAGTATTTCCAAGGTCTGGGGTTTGAGACTGCCCGTGGTGTTTTATTTTGCTGCTGAGCAGAACAAGGCCCCTCATATGCAGGGTGACTAAGGCACTTTTAAGCAGTTGTAAGCAGGTTTGGGTGGGTTTGTGCGACGCTTAGCAATACTTAGCTAAGCACACACAAGAGCACACTTACACAAGCCCACTAACTACTGCTTAAAAGTGCTTAACCCCTGAGCTAATTTCTTTGAAAGAAAAGAAAATGGGGAGATAAGAAAGTGGTGAAAAAGGGGCACAAAGAGGGAAAGACAGTAGGGAAAACAGCTCGGGATGTGCAGGATGGGTGTAGGGAAGGTCCATAGCTGCCCGTTTCTTTAACAGCAACAGCTGTGCATCTACTTGTAATTTGGAGGGAATTTTGAAACCTTACACCCCTGAGAGAGGGATGAGGGCAACAAAGTATGTTGTACTGCCAATTGAATTTCAGTGTCTGTGTCCGGCGGACATTTGTGTAAAATGGGCAGCTATGTATGGGGCGTATTTTTTTTGCGGAATCAGATTGCCTTTTTTTTTTTTTTTTTTTCAGGTGAGAGTGGAATGTGAGGTAGAGGAAGTAGGTATGTTGTGGGAGGTAGGTTGGGGAGGTAAACAGACAAGACAAACAAGACGCATACAGGGGCGGAATATGACACATGTGGTGGGTGAACACAACTGACGGGGAAGGATGTTTGGAAATCGCAAGCCCATGAGCCCACAGATGGTAACAGAGGAACTGAGATCCCCACCCATGGGCAGTCACCACTGCACCTTCACAGACCTGAGGGTAGCTGTGCTGTGGGCTGTGTAGGAGGGGCAGGCTCACTGTGAGTCGTGCCCCTCTTGCCTCGAGCTGGCATAGAGGATCAGCGACTGTACGCTTGATCTCCCTACGCACCACAGCCGGACCATTCAGAGGGTGATGGGTGGCCCTCCTCCGACCATGCTTTCAGGGGGGGATGAGCCCCATCCCCTGCAGCGTTTCCACCTGAAGGTGGTACAGGGCCACCGGAGGAGAAGCTCCCAGGCTGGGCACCGAACATGCTGGTGCCAGGTGCCATCGCCAGCTGAGGTGGGAGAGGAGGGTCCACTGGGGCCGGCCTTCCCATATGTTCTATGTTTAGCAGGAATTAATGACAATATGGGTTAGTAACAGACAACAGCATTCCAAATTAGTTGTAACAACATGCAGTAGTATTACCATTAACCCAACACACAAGAATTCCAACAGTTGAACAGCAAGCATAACACATGCATATTTAGAACAACAGTGGACATTCCAATGGCATGCAGGGTGGATTGGTGGCAACAGGCCACCAGGTTTGAGGTATGTCAACAGGGCACATGCATCAAAGTACATGCAGATATTTATAAACCAATAGGACATATGTCCCAACAAAGTTTTTCAGATTACAAATACCCATTTAGGTATGGAATGGCATTATTTATGACCACAAAGTAGGGTGTAAAAAGATCACTCCATTAACAACTTATATATACTTTGAACTTTACTCTACATTCCTACTGACTGCAGGTATATATCCCCTAAATGTATTATTACACTAGGCAGTGTCCATTAAATTGCAAAATGCGTTTTGATAGTTGTTTATATACCTGACCTGTATCTGACATACAAACTGTTGAAGGTGCAGATGTTATTGCTACGTATTTCTATATTTCATTTATATTCATAAATCTACATATCTGGCTGTCTTCAGGTGACATTATCAGCTACATTTCTACAGACCCCTACACTTCTAGCAGAACACTGACATTTGTGGGGTACACAATCACAAGCTACTCATGTGCCAGATTAACTTGTACATGCAAGCCATGAACCAACAGTTGAGGACTGTATATATGCTTAAGAGCTACTGGCATTCCCTTTATCCACTTTATATGGACCTACACAAGTGTGGTTTGACAGCACTTAACACAACTGTACTATTTACATACTGCAAGGGTACAACAACATATCAAAGAAAGTGACACAGACACAGTCCAGGAATTATACCTTTATTAATAACATTACACACTTTTGTAGTGGCTCTCTCATTCATTTCTAGTTTGGTGCATGCAGAATTATTTTATTCCAGACTTGTTATACCTTTATTAATGGGTTACAACACTTTTTCACGCTCTCTCACTTATTTTCTATTACAATACATGCAGAGACTTTATTACAGACTTATTATACCTTTATTAATGGGTTACAACACTCTTTTTCAGGCTCTCTCAGTTATTTTATATGATAATACATGCAGAATAATTACTAACCTGCCTGGTGGCACAGCCTTAGCAGCCTATCTGCATAGGCTTGCTGATTCGCAGCATGGACACCTGCAGCTGTGAAGTAAATGAAGGGATATTGAGACATACCTATCCATTATATAGACTACAATAGCATTTCTTACGTACTTCATTCCATGGCTACCTACTCAGTAGTGGGGCATCTTGCATGTCACGGGCCTCCTGTATCCATCGGTTCAGTTGGTCCTGCTTCCATCTCTTCAGGTCTGCATGGTGGTGACGGACCTGCTCACCAGTCCAAGGGATGCCTGTGGCACTGGTGAGATCATGAGCTAACTGGTAACAAGCCTCTGCTTTGTACTCCGTCCCTTGGAACTGGCCCTGCAGGAGTAATTGACTCATGATGGTGGACAAGGAACCAAACCATGTTTTTTGACTCCTCGATGCCCCACCGTTGTGCTCGAAAGTGAGAATCCTCTCCAGCACTGGCCATTCTGACTGCAGATGGGAGCTACAACCAGTTATGGAGTGTATTCCCACCTATCAAGTTTAAATATGCCTCATTTCCCACACTTATTTGTGATTGGCTATTTTTGAAAAATCTCAGCTAACAGTAAACCTGCTTTGCAATGGTTAAACTTCCATTTATAAGTATATGTATGTTGACTGTGCATGTTTATGCTATGCTGTCATGGCTTGGTGGTTCAGTACTTTGTTTATGGTGCATAGTGTCCTGGGTTCGAGCCTTGTCATTGCTTTTTATTTTACTACTGTCCAGACAGGCCAGGGGGTGTGGCTGTGTTTAGGCAACTTTGCTCAACTTTGCTCTACGTTGCTCCACGTTGCCCAACATTGCCCGACATTGCCCGACGGCGCGCTGGTGAGTGCGGTTGGCAGCTCTGAGCAAACCTATTGCACTAGGTAAAGCACTGCTTAGTTATGGGCAACTATATTGCACTAGGTAAAGCACTGCTTATCTATGGGCAAATATATTGCGCTGGGTACAACGCTGCTTAGCTATGGGCAATTATATGTAAATATCCTTAATGCTGCTCACCTTCTTATATTTATATATATACATTTTGTTCACTAATACATAGGCAATTTCGATGCTTTTTATTAAAATCTCATTCATATATGTCAGGAATTGTTTTATATACTAATTTAAGACATAAAAGTGAAAGGGGTGTAGTAGGACTAGAACCAGGAACACCTCCTCTTTGTTCTAAGGCTCTACCACTACGCTATTGCTACCTGGCTTAGTTTGCATGAACTTTTCTTATTATGCTCTTTGATGTCGAAATTGCTAACTGTAGCTAAGCAATGGGCACACCCGCGCAAATACGGGCAGCTATATCGGGAATTTAAAAAAAAATTGAAGGTTTACATTTTACATTTACAAAGGGGTTTGGTATGTGGGGATGTGTAGTGTTTGCTATGTGTACATTTCAGCGGACTCGCTCATTGCACTTGTCATTTTCACATTTCTATGGTTGCAGGGGCGTGGATATTTGGACTGCTCGGCAGTCCAACATGCCCCCTGCACTCTTACACGCTCTGTGTTAGCCTTCCAGTTCAGTCAGTGCGCCCTCATGAATATGCATGACGCACTGACGTCTTCCTGTTACACTGCCATTTCCTTGTAAGACTTATTTAGTCTTACACGGAGGATTACTGAATCCCTCCTGTATCTTTCAGACCTAAGTTTTTCATCCAAGGTGTTAACAGTCTATACGCAGACAACCTGAAATTAGGTAAACTGATTACAAGTGTTACAGATAAGGCATGTCTGCAAAATAACTTACTAAACTGACCATTTGGGCACAGGAGAATAATATGCTGATAAATACATGAAAACTAAGCATATGAGATTTGGGAGACATAAACTGAAAGGTGAATATTTAATACAGCACACAGTGATTGAAACTGTAGACTCATTTAAGGACCTGGGTATATGGATAGATTCAACTATTAGTTTTTCTAATCATATCAACCAATTGGTTAATGTCGAAAAAGATTTATAAAGTCTAGGAAATTAAAAATAATGAAGTCACTGTTTGTTAGTTACATTAGACCCAAACTTGAGTATGGAATAACAATATGGAAACTCTATAAAAAGACAAGCATGAGTAAACTGGAAAGAGTACAGAAGAAATATACCAAGGGCATTCGTGGATGTGAAAATCTAAGTTATTATGAAAGACTAAGATATCTGAACGTGTACAGTGTCTCTTACAGATATCTAAGAGGAGATCTTATTCAGGTATATAGGGCATTTAGGGACAACTACCTCTGAGAATGTTTGGGGTTAACAAAATGTACCAGAGAACCATCAGACAAACTGTGTAGAAGATTCTAGAGGAATGAAAAGTGTACTAATTGGTTCTTTTGACAAAGTAGCTGATGCATGGAACAGACTACCAAATTACATTAAAGTAAGCACTAGTTTAGATATTTTAAGAACAGACTGGACACTTATTATGGGAACAAGTGTTTTGGTATATTAGCAAGCCAGAAGGGCATTTATGCCCATACTTGAAATATTTGTATGTATGTATGTATGTATGTATGTACATGATGTTCCTTAAGGATGTGACTGTGTAAATGCTGTGGATATTAGGGCTATATGGCATTTTTGGTAGTGTGCTAAGGCTTCATTACCATCCCCAAACATCAGTGATAATTAGAACTGGAACTAAACAGATGAACAGATATTCTGTTCTCCATTAAATAATGGGTAAAGTAGAAAGTGCTTGGGGTTTAAAGTTTATAAAATGGTAGGTGAGATTAGAGAGCAGAACTTGCAGATCTGACAGTAAGGATAGGGAAAATGTGGATGCATGAATGGGTGGAGTTGCCTCATTTTGGGGGGTAGAATGGAATAGTTCACACACTGATACTTCCACATATGTTTTATTTTGAGCAGTATATACAAATAAAGCCTTTAAACAAGATTATTGGTGCTAACTAACTATCCAACTAGTCGGATAGCTCCTATAAGATTATAGGAGATATCCAACTAGTTTGCAAAAGGTTTAATTGGAAAAGTAAAACAGAATATCACAAAGGGTAGACTTAGGGCTCACAGCTGCAAGATGAGGTATGGCAGATTTTAGAAGATATGATACCACTATATATAATGTGCACAGACTGGGAGGCATATAAAATGAAAATTTGGAATGAGCTGCCTTGGAACAGATCTGGAAGGCAGAGAGTGGTAAAACAATGTGCAAGGTAGAGAACAGCACCAACAGGATGATTCATAGTGTGCCGGGGTGTCAATTACAGTTCAGAAGTGACTGTGACAGAAGTAGTAAGAATTTATGGTAGAGCTGCCCTAAGTAGCTAGAGGGGTGGTTAGTAATCTGGGAAGAAAATTGTATTTGAAAGGTGAAGGACATATGAGATGAATGGCTAGATGAATGTTCTTCTTTCCCATTTCTCAAAGAAAAATATAATGTACAGAAAGGGGATTGGCTGTTGTTCTAGAGGAGTCTTAGCTCATAACCAGGGCATTCAGAAGAGTGCATACAATAATAAGGATAAGCATAACAATACTCAATGAGAAATAGTGGATTATGAGATAGGATTAGCTTTAGGAGAAAATCAGAGGCAGGTAGAAAGGGAAGAAGTGGTATTATTTACAGACAATTGAGGGACCATGTATGTGAGTGTGGATTTGGTAAGTTCAATGATCAGTGGAGTAAAGGAGATGTGAGATGGGCAGAAGAATGGTTTTGGAAAGGAATATTAGCAATAATGAAAATGTTAAAAGAGGTTAGCAAGTTTGGGAATCAGTGTGGAAGGATGGTGCATAGGTAGCATAGACCCCTGTAAAGATACACAAGGAAGCATGATATCAATCCACAGAGTGATGGAGATGTAGGGAGGAAAATCTGTATAATATGTATTTGTTAGGAATGTGGGGAGGTTATACCCTTGTAGAGAGGGACAAGTGAAGTCAGGAGTAAATTTCTGAGGAAGAACAAATCAGATTGGCATGAATTATTCCTTTGGGGATACAAAAAGAGAAGGAATGGGTTGTAATTGAACATCTAGGACATCAACTGCTCATCAGGTAAGTGAGACTCATGATAACTGAGGCTTGGAAAGTTGAGGATCTGGAGGTTTTTACAGAAAGGGGAGTGAAGATATGAGTGCAAAAACTATGAAAGGGGCACACAGAATGATTGACATGGAGGTATTGGTGATATTCAACAATGGGCAGACTGACCAATCAAAAAGGGAACAGTGAGTGATGTAAAGGTTGAATTTGTACTTGTAGTTGTATAGGAATGTTATTAATAACTACAGATGCAGGGATAACCAGATACCTGTACCCAAATGGAGGTAAACTTCTGAACAGTCAAGAGGGAGGGAAGTGGATTCCCCAAATTTTGCATATATTACTTACTAGAGTACAAAATGAGTAAACTGGGGAAACATTTGGGGAAGGAATTATACAGCCCAAATTATGAGGGGTTATGGATATGCTTGTGATAAAAATGATAAACATGGAAAGGAATGTTGTTCTGTTGTAATAGGATGTAAATGTTAGATAACTGTGTTATATTTACTATAACAAATATGTTGGCTTAAAATGGTAGACAAATGGGGAATTAACATTCTATGTGAAAATGTCTAAGTTAAATGGAATTGTGAAAAGCTTTGTTACATATGTAAGAATAAAAATGATAAAGGTAAAAAAATCATGTTCTGTTAACATCTTCATACCATCCACAGATGCTGAGTCTTGTAAGGAACAGGGTATCTGCACATGCATATGCAGCAATGTGGTGGTCATGCTCATGGATAGCCAGGTAATCTCAGGCTCACAGTTTGCCTTTTTCCTTAATTTTGAATATCAGTACCCAGGTCATTCTTCAGGTTGGAAACAACCCTCACTAAACATGTTCACAGGCTATGTCATTCTCCCTTAGGTCCTACTACAACTGCCACATATGTACAGTGCAACCCTATGTACAGGAGGTGTGTTTCATGTAACCCATACTGAGACAGTACCCACTATGTCTGAATACCTAACCGCCTTACGAAGGAGCAGCTCCTCCCTGCACACTATACCCAGCTCCCCCAAGTCATTCAATCAAGTTACTTGCTCCCTTCTACATTTTCAGTCCCCCCTTCAAGCAGTGTGTCAGTTGCTGATCCCTTTGAATTTGATTGTGATTCTCCCCACTTGTGCATATTATAACAGCTGTACCTTGCCCCACTACTTTGTTACATGGATAGGTTATATCTGATGCACACCGTGGCCAATAAATAGACTATACAACATAGCCTTGGTGTATTATTGCCTGCATCAGTTTTAATCTTTGTTATGTCTAACCTGGCCCATAGTTGTGGAACATTCACAACACCCCTTTGTCATTGCCACAGCATTTCACCCCACTCTGCCTAACATTACCTTCCACTGTAGCCTTTTCCTTCAACAGTTCCACAACTGGCAACTTGGCTGTCACTTCTTCTTGCCTGGCTGGTTCTCTGATGATAATCCCCTGCTCTAACTGTCTGCGTATCTTGCTGCAGATCTCTGGAACAAATTGTGACATGCCATTAGAGGAATGTATGCATTAAAAATTGGGTTTCAACAATCAGAATACATGCATGATAATGACGTGTCTGTGACAGTGTTATGTTGCATCTCAGCCATGGTTTGGGGGTTGTGTACTACAAACCGCTTGTATAGGTCTGACATGCTATATGTGAGAATTATGGTAATTGACTAAATGATGCACAGACACATTGTATATAATACCCTGTAGGCTGCACACCACCTGGCAGATTATAGACTAGAAACCCTTCTGCTGATATACCAGTGTCCATGTAGATCAGGTGAGACCTTTGTGGTAATATGGGTGTACTAAATGGCTCCTAAAACTGATAGGGAAATATACAATTTTGTGGAACACATATATAGTAGTGTTACTCTCCTGCATGGCCCTTAGGAACCGTATATGCTCAACCACATGCTACAGCATAACATCTAAATAACAGTATAATATTCATGAGGTGATATGCCCACTCTTTCCTCTGCTGGCTTCTGTAAGGCAAGGATTGTTAATGTTGCACTCAGCTTAGTGTCCATGTGAGGAGAGAATAAATCTACAACCATGGTGTCTCTGTCTACATGATAACATTCAATTACGTCCATGTCATGAAGGTGGTCGGATCCATCTGTGAAGCAAAGAGCAATGACTGACACTGTCATGCACAATGGCTGTGGGAGACAGAGTGGCCTCTGACATATATTGCTTGGCTGTCATTGTTGCTAGTCCTAGCATCATAGTGCAGTTTTTTTCTCTTTTCATCAGGAAATTACAGTGTAGAAACTCACTGACCTATGGGCAATCATGCAATTTTTATATTTTTCTGAATACCACCATCACGTTATCTGTCCTCATTTGTACTCACAATGAGGCTCATTACTGTAATTTAGCTTCTTTCCATGTCATTATATTGCCATTAGCATATTATGCTGACTGAGCTATTTCACCTGCTTATACGATGATGCTACTTCTGTCTCTGAATCAGACACATTTTCCACAGTACTGCTCAGCATGCTATTTTGTCTAATGCACTTCTGAATCCCAGCCATTGTTACAATGTTTTAAATACTTGTCTCTTTCTTTAAAGCACAGTCTTGGTCATTCACAAAATGATGCACAATAAATGACAGATATGACATAACAATTATCTTTAAGACATATGTACTTTTCCTGTTTTTAAACAGTACCCGTATTATTACATGCTCTCAAATTCTTCACAGACTCTGTTATTCTACAGTATTATTTATGAGAGTTAGTGCTTGGGTTGTATTTAGCCTTTATGCATAATTTTGACAATATATATAATCAAAATTATGGAAACACAGCAATACTCTTAAAATATGTACACATCATTCAAGCAATCCATCATTATGGCTAGACAGTTTATTATTATAGATCCTCAGTACTTCTCAGTCAATTTTATAAAATGACTATCTTGTTCATTTTCAAAAATATGTAAATAGCTTCATAGGTACTTACTACTCTATTGATCAGTGAGGATCATAAGAAGCCTAGACTTGCATTATTATAGTAATTATTAGGGATCTATATCAATTTGTCCAGTGTTCACTTCTGCGAACCTTTCTTCATTGACTCAAAACCACCAAACATTCAGTTCCACAAATGTTCATATTGAAAGAATATTTCACCGGGGAAAGGAAGCATCTGGCCAACACTACACTGGCATACACACCGCAGTATATCAAACTCACCCAAGTGGGGGGCTGTGCCCCCCACACCCCCCCAACTATATATATATATATATATATATATATATATATATATATATATATATATATATATATATATATATATATATATCTATATATATATATATATATATATATATATATATATATATATATATATATATGGATTCACTTTATAATCCCAAAATCCTGAAATACCGAATCTCAGAATTTTGAGACCATAAAGCCAAAAGCTCTAAATACCAAAATACCAAAAGCGCGAATTTTGAAATCGTAAACCCTACACTAACCAGACACCACACACATATACAAACAAACACCTTTCCCCCACACACAAACACACAAACCTACACTACATACATACCTGCACCCCCCACCCCCTACTTAAATATACTAACTCCAGGGTCACACTACACAGACAAACACATGAAAACACCACCACACACCTACATTCCCCTTGCACACACACATCACAGTCACAACGCACACTGACACACATTAAAGCCCCTAACCAACAGCCTTAAACATACATACGTAAATTATCTGAACTTCCATTCAAACACCACAACACCAGAAGTGCTACTTCAACATCTCCGAATGTCTGGATTTTGAAATTCACGCTTCTGGGGTTTTGCTATTTAGAACTCTCAGCTTTATGATCTCAGGATTCTGAAATTCGGTATTTCAGAATTTCGAGATTATAAAGTGTTCCTAGAGATATATATATATATATATATATATATATATATATACCAACTCCGAGATTTCACTACAGTGGGTTAAGAGCAAATTTGTGCTGTTGACCAATTGCTTCCTTTCCCTACTTAAATCTTTCATGGATGTGAACATTCACGGAACTGAATATTCGGTGGTTTTGGCTCGATGAAGAAAGGTTCATGGAAGTGAACCTTTGACAAATTGATCAATTATTAATACTTACATTTCGCTATACAGATATCCAAAGATGAGACAGTCAAAGATATGTTGGAGTAATTACACATTTCCCTTATCCATGGGGGCTAAAATTCAAAGGCATGAATGACACTGTAATAATCTTTAAGATACACATATTAATCATATATTAATCATGTTACCTATATTTAAGTGATGTGTGGAGAAAACCCAGCAAGCAAAGGATAAAAGTCCACCTTGGTTCAGACAAATCAAAAATGTAAGCACCAAAAATCCAACAAAGACCAAGACAGCTAAAACCATAAATTTAATTGTAAAGCATAAAAGATAAGTGCTTTCAGACAATTCCTTCATCAGATCAAATAACAAAGTGTGTTTAACTGTTTTAAGTAACACTTGACCAATCACAACCTCAAAGCTGAACCCCAGCTCTTTCCTCTTTTTAAGAGCTCTTGCTTATAGCAAGTTAACCATTTCAGTTCCTGAGCTTGCGTTCTCTCAAAATGGGTTTTAGGGGAAGATATCCATTCAACCCTGGGGGTTTATCAGCTTGCAAATCTGCTATCCAACGGGCTTGTTTTTTCCACCATGTTTTATGATGTATGAGCGCTGTTATCTACAGTGCTTATCAAAGTGACTGTGAACTGTCACTGTAAAACCTTTCTCAGATGATAATAGGCAAGTGCAGAATTTATAAACATACTAAGTGCAAAATAAATAGGATTTACTAATTATATACACCTGCAAAATAAATGTAAGTTTAATTTTAATAATGGCATAAGCAATCCTGAATCAATCTGTGAGAAAAAAAGACATGTTTATACTTCACATGTATAATTCATTTGTATGCAAAGTCTTTATTTTGTTTTTCATTTGTAAACCATTGTCAACTCAAATGAAATGTACTGAATTCATACATATAAGGGATTCGCACTTCACTTGAAATGATTATGTTTCATTGTCATAGAGAATGTGTATACATTTATATAAGAACAAGTAATTGTTACAGCAATTAACACATACAGGTGTGTGTATGTGTGTGTTGTCTGCATATGTGAATGTAAAGAAAATATTTATTGTGTATGCTATATAAGTAAACATAGTCTGGTTTTACCTTTACAGACCAGCCATGCAAAGTAGATAGAGGATGTCTACAAACTAACACAACTTTACTTTGATATGCCAGAGTAAATTTTCTAAAGCAGAAGGAAGGGAAATGTTATGATTTTAATTAGCATTCCTGGGGAAGTGCTGTCATGCTGAGCATTTTCAAATAGTCTGTGATATGAAAATCAATTAGTTATGAATTAAGTAACTACAAATTAATGCTAAGTAAAAGAGAATTTACACTTCATTTGAGTAATTTAGATTCAGTCTGTATAGGGAGCTTGCATCTGCATAATAAGAAAATATACTTGCTCACTGCATAATTCAGTGCAAATAATAGTGAAGTTATATCTGAAAAAAAACATCTTACTGCCAACAATGTAAATGACCAGAGACTGTGATTTGGAAGGCACAATTAAAACAGTTTTCATTCAAGAAAAATGGAGGAAGATATAATTGCACGAGATTATTTTTCTCAAAATATCTTTACCCTCAGAATTAGTTGGCAGAATTTGAATTGATTCTAACTTTTTAATAAAGAAACAGATATCAAAAACCATTGAATTTTTCATCACCATGGCTATGGGATGTAGCATATGCAAAATATTTTCCATATTGCTTACACTCTATACAAATGACTTGATATTTTCTTTTCTACACCTTATACCTTAAATGTTTGACTGAAAAATGATTATTCTTTTTAAAGAAAGAATCACAGAAGGTTATAATTTATTCCCATCAAAACAGATAGAAAGAATAGAAAGGAAACAAAAGTATGTTAATTTATCCCCAAATTCTTGCAGATCAATGTACACTTACCCTTTCTTTCACTTGTTAAATAACTCAAATCAAACACAGCTTGCAACTACCGCATATTTTTGGTCTCTCTCCCTCTCTCTCTATCCTTCTCTATTTCTCCCTGTCTCTCTCTCTCTCTCTCTCTCTCTCATAGAATGTGTGATATTCTAACAAGTTATTAAAGATTACAGAACAGTGCATTAAGTATGCAGTATTTCAATTCCTTTTCATCAGAAAATAAAATGTTAATATAAATCCTGTTATTCTATTAACTTTCTTTGTAAATCAGACTAATATTTGCGAAGGGTCCCCAGTTTTGGGCCTTTGGCCCACATAATTTTTTCTGTCCCCAATTCTTGCCCTGAGAGACTGAGAGCTGCAGACATCAGAGTACATCCTGAGTCAAACTGCCAGTGATTATTAACCTGTTAAAAGCCACAATAGTCTATGTTCCACTTCAAACAACACATTAGAAAATATCAACAACAATCAAGTTTTATTTCATATAATCATATCATTCAAACCATTCATTATTTTTGGCCATTCCCTTTCATTTACATTTGGCTATTTTCCAGATTGGTATGCTACTGACCTCCAGCCAAGCCACAAGTTGTTTAATTTCAGGAACTCTGACTGCTTGACTTTTGTTGCAATTGTAAACCTAGTGTGTTAACCAATAGCCATTCTACACACCTTTAGCATAAGGAAACATTTTTACGCCACCTCCCCCCTCACTTCTTACTAGATATTGATGTATTTCCTTTGGCTGCCAGATGAAGAATTTAATGGTAAATGCGCAATATAAAAATGCACTGGTGTTCCCAGTAAAATTACTAACCATTCAATTCTTTCTTACAATGTACCCCAAGTTGTTATTCATTAATCAGCTCTATTAATACACTTAAGTGTAGTATAATTATAGATGTCAGTATGTGTCTAATAAATAATTCTGTCAGTTCTTTTGTAACCTATGACCTTCTTTTTTTTTAATTTCATGATGGTTCAACTCTTAAATAAACAATGTAATACTTTTATTTGATTTTCCAGTAGCCTCCATTGAATGAAGACCATTCAATATCTTGATAAGTATATGCCTGCAACCATATTAAGTCAAAACATAAATATTACTTGTACTTTTTGCCAGGGATATACTGTTTTGACTTTCAGTACTAATATCTATCAATATGTTTTAAATATTCTCTCTGAAATGTGCAATCAAAACAGCCTGGTGTTCAAGAACTTAAATAGCTGCAATCAGCCAATACCCCTAAATCTTCTCCCATGAGTCCTGGTACATAGTTATTTTACTATGCCAGCTATACAAACTATTGTTAAGAACCACACTGTACACAGTGTTTATCTTGCAAAGGAAGAACTACACAATTCTAGATAGGCAGCCTTTGTACTATTTTCTATTTCTGCATTTCTAAGCTCATAGTATTAAATAATACATAAAGCACTTTCTGTTTGGGAGGTTTACCCCTCCTACAATCATACCAGTGAAAATGTGGAGTTCTTCACCCTCCATACCCCCCTCACCTTAGCATACATATACCTACTCTAAGGTGGCATCAATACTTCAGGAAGGAATTCTCCTATACAAAACATAGGATCATAGGATCATAGGATGTTACTAGTCTATTGGTCCTGAATTTAGCCCATATTCCAAAAAGTCAGCACCCTATGCCACTGTCCAGCAGGGACATAGATGGAATCCCAGGGGTGTATTTTCTGTTCCTCATCTAGTTATCTAGATTGTGCTTAAAAATGTTTAATGAGGTACTCTGCTTTACATGGAGATGGAGTCTATTCCATAAAGGGGGAGTCCCTGGGACACAAATCTGTCCCGCCAACAAGTCCTATTGATGTCACAGACCAGAATGAGGTCTCGCATGTGGGTTATTCAAGTGGAATTTGACTTGCGGATATGCAGCAGTCCCATCAGGGTGGGGTCTGAGATTGCTTTGTATGCCAGACAGAGGTCACCTCTGTGGAGTCTGTAAGAGACTGAGTAGAGGGACAGGGATTTTAGCATATCTGTGTAGGGTAGATGTTTGAGGCCCTGGATTCTCTGGGTGATGAATCTCTGTGGTCTTTCCAGCTGCTAGATGCCAAAAGGGGCATTGTATTCAATAATCTGTCTTATAAGGGAAGAATACAGGGATGTTATGACTACCTTGTCCCTGGATGAGATAACCTTACTAATGAGGTGGGCCATATAGAAAGCTTTCCATACAATGGAGGCAATATGGTGGTCAAAAGTCAGTTTGCTGTCAACCTGGGTTCCCAAGTCCCTGACGACTGATTACGTGCTTAGTGGCTTATTATCTATGTGATAATTTGTGGGACGTCATTTTCCCCAAATGGGGTGATGATACATTTTTTGGCATTCACTTTGAGGCCATGTTTCTGGCACCAGTCATTTGTTTGGGCGAGACCCTCTTGGAAGATGTCCACATCACTAGGGGAATTGATGACAGCACCCAGCTTGCAGTTATCTGCAAACTTGGTCAGCCATAGCCCACTATATTTGGCCTGCACCTCTGAGAAGTATATCCTAAACAGCAGAGGCCCCAAGACCTGGGTTCACCGCTTGTTATGGGTCTACTACTTGAGGTGGCTTCCCCTATTTTGACTAGGTGGGTTCTATCAGTGAGTCAGTTTCTACCCATCTGGTAACATATGGATTGATCCCTAGTTGAGAGAGTTTATCTATTATACCTGAGTGGGAAATAGTATTGATGGCCTTGGCCAGGTCAAGGTAGACAGTGTGCACCATCTTCCCCTCATCTATGGCCTTGGTGACTGTCTCAAAGAAGTCAACCAAATTTAACAGGCATGACCTCCCCTTGACAAAACCAAACTGTGTGTGATCAAGTGTCTGGAGGTTGCCAATATCCTTGTTAATGAGGTCCATGATAATCCAATTCATGGCCTTACATATCAGGCTAGTTAGGCTGATGGGTCTATAATTTCCAGGATTGGTGAACGCTCCACCTTTGTGCAAAGGGATGACAGTAGCTGTCCTCCACTTGGCTGGGCTGAAACTGGTACTCAGGCTTTGGTTGAATAGGCTGCCTAATGGCATTGCAAGTTCCTGCCTGAGTTCATGCAGGATGCAGCCTGGGATGTTATTGGGTTCCATGGAGGCTGTATGTTTTGCTTTTGAGAGGGCAGTGATGACTTGCTCCCCAGAGATAAGGGGAGTGGAGCAGATACTGGGGATGTTCTGTTTTACTGATAAGGGGACAGAGAAGTGAAGTTTTCGCTGATCCTGTCTGACAGCAGGTTGGCTAAGCCTACAGGTCTATATTAGATCAGCGAAAGCTTAAAAAAGCGAATGCTGATTGATCGACCTTATGTAAGTGAAAGCTTACAATCTTGAACTGTCAGATCAGCGATTTTGATCCAAAACACATACACACAACACAAGCACACCAAACAAACAGAAATCCACACACATACACCTAAAATCTGACACCTAACCCTACACTAAACTATGCACACACAACTAACTATCCACTTACCTTAACCCAAACCCTAACCTTAAGGTCTGTCACTATCGCACACTCACCTCACCCGCTCCTTAACCCTAACTCACCTAAATCCACCCTAACCCTCATGTCCACACAATCGTACACATACCTAACCCGAGCCCTAACCCTAACTCACCTAACCCACCCTAACACTCACATCTACACAATTGCACACTTACCTGAATCTGACCCATAACTTTCCACCACAGCACTGAAAATATTGAAGCAACAGAAACGGACAACCAAATTCTTTTCCTAGGAAAAAATTCAAGTTTCTGTTGCTTCGATATTTTTAACTTTCACTAAAATAAGGTTGATCAATCAGCATTCACCTGTTTAAGCATTTGATGATCTAATATAGACCCATATCTACAGGGTTTGTGTATGTGGTGTCTTTGACCACCAGTTCGAAGCAGATCTGAGTGCTTCCCTTGAGATTGTGGTCATATGTGAAGAAAGCCTTAGTATTGTCTTTAGTAGATGTGGCCAGTTTGGACACAAAGTTTGCTTTGGAGGCTTTCACTATGGTTAATCTTACCTGGAAGTGATCATTTACTCTATTCAGTCTAAAAAGGTGTTCAGACACAGTCAGCTATCCATCTTCTGATCAAACACAGGTCAGTCTAACACTGTGATCTCCTCATTTCCCACTGCAACTGTATAAGACTAGCATTTATACATGTCTGTGTTCAGACTGATAGTAAGCGCTGCAACACTCTCTGACACCCTATAAATGATTTAGAAGTTGACCTATACTCCACTTATTTGTGGACAAATATACACCATTGTCAATCAAGTCTATAATCTTACTGTCCTCTACTTTTCATACATATTAACATTAGAATAATCTCTAGAAGCTACCAGAATTCTAGAGATTGACATTGTAGTAATAACAGAGACATGGGTAAAAATAAACCTAAAGTTAATGAGATACTCCTATCAGATTATAACATACTCAAGGCAGAGAGAAAACATAAGAGAGCTGGTGGAGTTGCAATATTCTATAAAAACACTACAGCTTATCTTATCACCTCTAACACCCCCTCCCCAATTCAGAAATCTGAAATCCTCATATCTACTCTCAAACTAAACCATCACAAATCCTTGTACATAATAGGAGCTTATATCCTACCTGGAAACAATCATAGCACACCAGAAAAATCTCTTCTGCTGGGCAGCATCCAGCATTACCCATAAAAAAAAATATATATTATTAGCTGACTTCAATATTCAATAATAATACTGGCTCTCTCTTCCCACTAACAACCCCACCCATTCCAACAATCTATATGGACTAGCACAACACATCACCAGTCCCACTCACTTCAGCAATAAAAATAACAAGGATACCACAACAGACTGGATACTGACTTCTAAACCAGGTAAAGATCTCCAAGTCCAGGACCATCTCAGACTCTCTAAGTGACAATCTCCCTATATATTTGCCATAAGAAAACAAACAAAACTCTAGAAACACCACCACCATTTTGACACATTCATCTTATACCTAAAGCAGAAGAAGTGGACTAATGTAAAGCATCTGCCAGTTGATGATGCTATATCTCACTTTAATAATATATTCCTAAAATTCCTCAATGCACTGGGCCCACTTAGAAAAATCTGAGTTAAGTCAAATAGTGCCCCTGGCTATCCAGAAGCACAAAACATTGCACAAATCTTAGAGATGCTGCCTGGAAAACTTGGACCACAAACAAAACTCAAACTATCAGAAATTCAGAGAACTTAGAAACAGACCCAAAATAGCATACTAATTAGATTAAAAAACATATTACACTAACCTTTAGAATAAAAATTATCAGAATCCCAAATTATTCTGTTTTTCTATACATCAGGCTGTAAAGTCTGACCATTCAACACAGCCTTCACCTAAACCCAAAGCTAATGACTCAGTTGACATTGTTAATGAATTTAACTCAAACTTTATTGTCAGTCTGTTTCTTACTAAACAGATATGCTCAAAATAATGCCATGAACACATTGCAAACACTAATAACTCCCCATACTCTTTCTCTCCAGCCAGTGTCCATTGCTATAACTGAAATACTACTACTTAAAACTAAAACCCACCTCCCTATAAACAGACAATCTACCTAAAAAACATCTAAAACTGTCAGCAAAGGCCACAGCTTACCATCTCAATTCTAATAAACAATTAATTTTATATATCTTTACTATGGAAAAAATGTTACATTTTCTCCATCCACAAAGGTTGTCATTCTACTGAACAGACTGTTTTTGACCCATTGTCATCCTCTCCTCCCTATCAGAAATACTTGAGAAGTACAATCAGACCCAACTCCTTCACTATATCATACAAAATGCACTCCTCTGTCCTTTATGGTTTTCATCCCCACAGTACCACCACAGCCTTCCTTAATTTAACACAGAGAAATTATGTTAAATTTGTATCTGTTCTATTTCTTGATTTGTCCAAAGCTTTTAACACAGTCTCCCCCCCTAAACATTTACAAAACTCTTCAGTCTAGGCCTTGATAGTTTCAATCTATCTTGCTTTTTTTTTTTTAGTTACCTTTCTAACAGACTCCAGGCAGTAAAATGGTTCCCTGATACCTCATTCTTTCTCCCTGTTGCAGTTGGGTTCCACAAGGATCCATACTGGGAACAATTCTGTTCAGCATCTGTAATAATGACCTTGATCTGGCCAGTAGAAATGCTACCTTAGTACAGTGCACAGGTGATTCTACCATTATCTGCTCAACAAACAACCTTGATTCCCTACAAAAACTGAGCTAAGAATCCTTCACTTATGTAGAAAACTGGTGACAACTTCCCAGGCATTCCTAAATCCTAACAAAACAAAACTAATCTCCTCACTCCCAAACACTTCACAATAAAGAAAGAATCCTTTACTATTACTTCATCCAACAATATCAAATTAGAACTTTTCACACAAACCAAACTACTAGGAATTTGCATAGATAAAGACTTAAAGTTTAACTTCCACATTCAACATACAGTGAAAAAAACACCTTAAAACCTAAGCACTTTCTACAGGGCAAAACGCTATCTAACACTCCAAGATGTCATATCGCCACAACCCTCCTACTACCTGCTCTCCTGTACTTAGCATTAATACTGACAAGCATCTAACTAACTCAACTAAAGAATATTGAATAGTGCTACAAGATCACAAAATTTGCATCTCCACCATAGATCACATCAATGGCCCTCAAAAACCTTCAGTAGCTTGAACTACCCCACCAACTCACAAACTTCCAACTACCTATTATCCACAACATAATGAACAAACCAAATGACTGTCCATCTCTAGCCAAAATTGTACAAACATACAACCAACCCAGAAGTTTGCTCTCTTCTGACAAAAACCTCATATGTATATCAAAACTGAATAAATCTGCAGGCTGTTTCCTTGTACTCCCAACAAGTGTCAAAAACCTGGATCTCCATCCTTCTAACAGTAAGATAGGACTGCTCACTAAAGTTATCCAAACTACAGCTAAAATCTCACTTACTCAACTCCTGGCTCTGTAAATGTGCTGCAGCAGATTAGCACATCACTCCTTTTCAACCTCATTACTGGTCAACTCCTTTCATTTCCTGTAACAACCAGTACTGTCACTCTGTCTCTTTACCCCTTTTTGTTATGCTCCATCACCCTAAACTACCTTGTCTTCTATTTCTTAACTCCAACTCTTGATGTAAGGCATATTGCTTTCTCTTGAAAATAGCAACAATATGGCTGTCTGTATATGGTTGTTTATACACTGGAGCCATTCTGCATGGGCCTCTGCTGAAAATGGGTCCTGCACCCAGTCAGACTTTCCCAGTAAACAAAAGCAATAAATAAAAAGTAAATAAAGCAACATATATATATATATATATATGTATATATATATGTACACACACACACACACACACACACACACACACACACACATATATATATATATATATATATATATATATATATATATATATATATATATAGACACAAAAAATGTATTTATTTATCTTTTGTTGACTGGGTTAGTTCCACTTGGCTGGTGGCTTCTTTTCAGGTGAGACCCAAGGGTTTATTCATACTAACTAGAGGAATTTGGCAAAGGCACCTGAGAAATTCCCATACTTTTCTTGATAAGTAACAGAGGATCTTTTATATCCCCCTGAGTGATCACTGGCTTGGGCAGATGTGGCCTTTGTTTAACATCTCATCCAAAGGATGTCCTCTCAAATTTCTTGCCTACCACATAGCTTTAATGAGAAAATATTGTAGCTGTACTGCCTTTGTGCTATAAGCTATGCAGTTCATACCTCCCTCTCCCCATACTCTGCCTGATATCAACATCTCCAAGTCTCATATCTGCTGACTGTAGGAGAGTTTGCCATAATTGAGACATTTCCATCTTTCTTGGTTAGTCCTTTTAAACATGGCCTATTTCCATGGGAAGTGATATATACTGACTATGCTAAATTTAGAGTGGATACTGGGGTCAACTTTCTACTTTTTTCAAGCTTGATGGTCTAAAGCTATGGAAAAAAGGATTAAGAAATAATATATATAAATAGCAAAGAGATATGATGAATGCACATTATGACAGTTTGCAACAAAGACCCCTACTCTTTTCATTAACAGCAGTGGAACTTTTTCACTCCCACCTGAGCCACTATCAGCTCAGGCAGATAATACCTTGATATAAAATCTCACCTGAAGAATTCAGGAATGCAGCTCCCTGTATATACTAATCTAAAATGACAGTACTAGAAAAATCAAATTCAAATACCTGGTGTAGGACTAGAATCCAAATATATATCCATGTGATGTTCATAACAGAAATAGCAATAGCCCTGCCTGTTGACATACTGTCTGTTAAACTGTAGATCAATTTATTTCTGTCAGAATTAGTGGAATGTGTACTTCTATTGTGCAGATTTAAACTAAGACTCACATCTATCCAGTGGTGGATTAAGTGTACCTTTGCCCCTGGGCATTTTTCAAACCTGGGCCCCCCTACACCCCAACAGACACTTTCTTTGGACTTCTCATAAATGCATATGTTCTTTTGAATTTACCATCCTGATTTAAGACCATTCAAAATGCTGTTATTATAATTTACCATTGTCTGAATTCATCAATTTCTAGTGTTCTAAAATTGAAGTCCACAAAACTTTAAGTTATAAAGACATCACTTTTACAGCAATTGAAATTTTTAATGGTCTTTTATGTTTTTGATAATTGTTATATTTTATAATATTCTATTGATATTAGGTGTACTGTTTTTGTCTTGCACTCAAATTTCATTGGCTAGGTGAATGCCATGTGAATTGAGGTAGCAGCAATGACATCTGGGGATGACCCTCTATATGTACAAATTAAGAACTTTGAAAGTAAGCTAATGATATATGAAGTCTAATGTTGAAGAATTTCTCTTTGAATCAATGCATAGGTCTGAGTCATGTGCTCAAGGGATTAGGCATTTGAAAATTTCTGAAAGGTTTAGAAATTTAAACGTACATTGTGAACTGTTGTATTTGTTTAATAATATGGGATGTGAAATAATATGTTTCTTGATTAAGAACAATGACAAAAAATGGCAGTGCCTGACAGATTATATCAATGAACAGTAGTATTTTCAGACCTATACATCTATATACCATAACATATTGAAGAGAGTTGTGTGATGTCTCCATACTGGGCCAGTAATAAAGGAGCCTGAATTGTCACTAATGATGCTGGAGAGGGATGTTCACTTGGATTCCAAATGGATGCACTCAGTATTTCCAGATGCAGCTCTCTGTGCCAAGTACAATTTCCCTTAAGAGCACACAGGGAACACAGTCAGCCCGGGGTCTGGATTTCTTTATATCTGTCTCCCACCAGTGCCCCAATAAGACTCCCCACTGGTACAGCTGTAGGGTTAGACCCTCAGCCGAGTGTCCAAGCCAAGCCCTCCAGAACCCTCTCTGTGAAACCAGTGCTTTGTGTCCCTGCTTCAAGTAGCTGACAAACACACACATGGTGAGATTTGATTTTTACACACACACACACACACACACACACACACACACACACACACACACCTGGGAAAGGCTGACACAGATTTACCTGCTGTGCCCCTTTCTACCCCTAGTATAACAAAGTTATCCCTGCTACCAGACATTCTACAATCAGATACTCTAAAGCCCTTAACAAAGGGTGTCCAGTTATATTCTGTAATATTAATACTAATACAAATAGTAGTAGTTGACCAAGACAGCTAGGCCTTCTGGAGTTGCCCACACAGTGTTACCACATAAATATAAGCACTCTCAAAGGCTAAATACTTTCTAAAAGGACCAGCCACAATAAAAGTTTTAAATATATTTAATAGCAGAGCATGAACATACTGAATATGTATTTACAGTAAAGCACAGAGTTCAAATCACAGAAAATATTGAAAATAACATTGATGAACACACTCAGTCAGAAAAAGAAAAACAATATCAAAACTAAGCTTCCCTATATTTTCCTGACTGAATCTAGGAGAATTACTATTCCCTACTTACTGAATAGAGCAAGGCAGATGATGTGATGAAAGGTCCTTCTTGTTATCAGGCCCAAGACAAAATGCTCAATACTGAGAGATTTCTCTTTGTAATATCTAAAATTTCCAGAATGGCTGGCAGAATCATCTGGTCAGCTGACTCTAGGTTCTCACACTATTCCTATTTGAAGCTTGAGATAGGATGTTAGCATAGATGTGATAAGATGCATATCTAAAGTTTTGCTAATGTTTATGGCAGTGTCTGGGGCTTCCCCTCTTTTTACTGAGCTAATGAATAAAGGCTTCTTTCAGACATGCCATCTCCGGTCCTGTTCAGAGCTGTGAGATAAGCACTTCCATGGCCCAACAGGTGTTCCAATTAACAGTATTTTTCTTAAAGTAAGAAGTAAGCTAGCTGTTTAACCCCTTCTCTTCCAGTGTCCTTTGCCAACATATATACATAGTCTCACATGTATATGCCTTCTCTGTCCAGCAGGACCCACTGTTGATATATTTTTTAACACTAGCAACTTTACAAAACCAAACATATTTTTATTTTCAAATGCCATACAGTTCTATTACATTTGTAACATAAGCATCTGTACAAATCAGTTTGATATTCAAATGACATACAGTTCTAATACATTTGTAAGATAAGCATTTCTGCCAGTCAGTTATATATTCAAATGCCATACAATTCTAATAAATTTGTAACACAAGCATTTTGTATAGATTAGTTTGATATTCAAAGAACATATAATCCTTTACAGAACTCCAACTGTTTTTTCTGGTACTAGCTTATATCATTACAAGTTGATAAATATTGTTTGAGATAAAAAGACCACAAGTATAGCAGGATAAACTAGAATATGCTGGGAAATGGGCTTATACCCCTAAGAAAACCAATGAGAAAATTTCTAGTGGTAACTTTGAAGTGGTGCCCATACATCAATCAGCTGAGACACCTGTGTCTTCCTCTTCTTCCCCTCAAAGCTCCCAGTGGTTCACAGAGAAGAGTGGTTAACAAAGCAAACTACCTCCACAAATTATTACTGGGAGGAGGCATTTCCATCAGTCAGGAGCCAAAACAGTGGCTGGTATCAAAATAGATCATTTTCAGTAACACACCATTTATTACTGTAGGTAACAGTTTAGCTACTCTTAAAATATCTAATTAATACAGACAACTTGAACTTTATGATATGTTTACAGCCTTTATAAGATGGACTTTGCATACACTCCATGTAGATGGGCAAACATGACTAACATTTTGGTAGAATTAACTCTTGTTCATGCAGAAATTGAACTTTAATATGTTATAAAAAAAAGGTTCAGTGGCCACAGGTGATTGCTCCTTTAAAAGAAAGAGTGAGTGCACCCCACCCCTTCATCCAATTATTGCCGCTTTTAAAAGTCACTGTTCATTTGGCATTAGGTCAGTATGCAGCAGTAAAGCAAGGATTCCCCAAAATCTTACAAAAGAAGAGAAACAACAATTGAATGATTTAATGAAAGATGTTAGAACTATGAAATCTGATTGGGGTAAATGTATTAATGGATAGTATTGATTACCCTAAAAAAATATTGGGACTTTTACACAATGATATCAATGATGAGAATGTTTTGAGGAATGACATTTTTATCACTTACACTAAAATTGCCTGTGTTTTGATGCACTGCTGGAGAGGTCCTTTACACAGGATGATTATATAGGTTTACTATCAAAAAGACAATTGAAGATGGAAAATCAAAAGACGGATGTTCGATTGTCCATGTTACTGAGAATTCCATGTTCGAAAGTTCATATCAGTGAATGCTACTGTGCACTGGCTGATATGAACTCAAAGTACTACACAGAGATTGTGGTACAGTGCAGTTTGGGAAATTCATCCGTTTCCTCACTGTAGTGCAATCTTGGAGTTGGAATATATAGTTAGCAGGGAGTGAGGGGGGCACAGCGTCCCACAGTGGGATGCAGGGGGGCTTGCCCCCCTGGAATAAAGTGATGTGAGGTGTAGGAGTTTCACTTACCTGAGCTCCTATATGGACATGACGTGCTCTGTTTGGTGAAAATGTCAAATTCGACATTGTGTCCTCACGTATATTTTTACTTTCGCTCTTTCCTTCAATGTTACATACGGGAATTTGTTTTTAACTGCAACATTTTGATAGTAAACTAATTTTATATATATATATATATATATATATATATATATATATATATATATATATATATATATATTTATATTTGTCTGTAAAAAAAAAGCTTTTATTTCTGCAATTTTTTTGGGATCACCAAAGTTTACAAGAACAGTCTGAATCCACCCTTAAGGCTGATAGTATCC
The DNA here is from genome assembly GCF_019279795.1 of Protopterus annectens. Classification (NCBI taxonomy): domain Eukaryota; kingdom Metazoa; phylum Chordata; order Ceratodontiformes; family Protopteridae; genus Protopterus; species Protopterus annectens. Next base: position 303,793,289 of record NC_056728.1, read on the forward strand.
TTGGATGGATAAAAGAAAGAATCTTTCACAAAATATATTGACTAGAAATTGAAAATCATTTTCTTCAAAGATGCCTACATTTTGAAAGATTGATGGCATTTTTTTTCATTAATATCTGTGGCATTTAAAGAATGTTTATTGTTGGTTACAGTAGGTGTTATTGACTTGTTTACTGTAATTGCGCATAACTGGCCTCAGTTTCTTGATATTATTATTACTTTGGTAAATTAATAGGCAAAGATGCTGTTTTAGTATATCGTTTTAGTGGGGATTGTTCTGAAAAACAAATACCTTCACCAATAAATTGGTGTGGCTATGAGTGCAGATGCCACACCAATTTATGCAAACACAGATCTAGTTACTTAGGAGAAGACTTTTGTGCTTGGTTCCAGTTATGCCCACCATATGTGCAATTATAGTAGATTTTTAGATGATATTTTGATTTTGTTTGATGGTAGTGAGTTGTAACTGGAGACATTTACACAATACTTGGGTAACACTACTTCATTTTGAAAATATACACATATCTATGATTATGCAGGAAATATTTGGATGTTTCCATGTATAAGGATATGTCCCAAGGTTGTATTAAATCAACAGTTTTAAAAAAAGTCAACTTTCTCCAGTTCCTATCCAAACCACCATAGCTGTCATCCACAGCATCAGAAGAAAGGTATCTCTAAGGGACAGATGGTCCAGTTATGCAGACTTATAAATAAAAATGGTATATTTTAGTGGAACTACAATACTTTGTTTACATGGTCTTGGTCAGAGACCTGTTGGAACCTGTCAAAGGTAAAGTTTGCTGAGACAGAAAAACATACTTTCATTTTTTTCTGGGCAATACTTCATTTGATTGCCTGGTGGTGGGAATGCTGGTAATGAGAAAAAAGAAACATGGTTGAGAATTTGAGAGCAATGGTTATACATTTTCCAGAGATGAAGATTTGTTAAGTTAGTCATTACTAAGACTTGGAACTTGACTTTTTCTGAAGAAATAAAAAATGGGTAATGAACCAATGGCTGTATACAACAAGTTAAAGAATGTAAAACAAATCTGGGAAACAGATTCAGATAAATTAACACGTGAAAAGAATGATGACAAACTGTGGCAATTATATATTTTGTAAATATATTTTTAATGGCCCCAATATTTCTTATGATGGGTTTGAGTTGTCAGTTGTATGACACAGAGCCTTTAATTGTAGCATGATGAATATTGTTTATGTAGCCACCTGTTTGTATTGTCTTGTGTTTTACATTGGTAAAACTAAAAGAAAGTTAAGGGACAGGTCTTATGAACACTATTATGACATTAGTAATTCAAACCCTAGAAGTGCATTATACAAGCATTATATATCATATCGAGACTTTAATACGTTTTTGTTTTTCATAAATGACAAGGTGAGTGAACAAAACAGGAGAGGAGCTTCTGACTCCATGCTCAAATACAAAGAGCTTATTTGGCAACTCCATTTGAATGCTATGATAAGACCTAGGCTGAATGATAATGTGTCACTTTATAGTTTTTTACAATTGAGGTCAGCAAAATTATAAGCCATAAAGACATCACTTTTAAAGTGAGTGAAATTTTCAATGATCTTTTCAGTTTTTGAAAATTGTTATATTTTATATTCTATCGTTAATAGGTGTACTGTTTAGTCTTGCACTGAAATTTAATCAACTAGGTGAACTCCGTATTATTAGAAGTATCGTCAATGACATCCCAAAGATTTTGTATACAACATTAATGCTTTTGTATGAATTTTAGATTCTGATGAAGTTTCCTGGATTATTTGAGATGAAAACGCTTAACCTTGAACAAAATAAAATATTTTTGTGACTGTCACTGGGATTTGGTGTTTACTTTGTTCTTAGTCTTATTTATGCTGAACATTCCATGCTGGGTATGAGGTTTTGGTATTATTTGTCTAAACCCACCCTTACACATTTGAAGTTCCTTTCACCTGACATCTATAAATTTTGGTGAAATGAACACTTGACTATGTTTTAGAATCATTCATTCCATTGACAAGCAGACAATTCAACATAGTGAATAACACCCATATACATGTGTGTGTGTGTGTGTGTGTGTGTGTGTGTGTGTGTGTGTGTGTGTGTGTGTGTGTGTGTGTGTGTGTGTGTGTGTGTGTGTGTGTGTGTGTGTGTGTGTGTGTGTGTGCGCATGTGTGTACACATATATAGTTCATATTGTAGATACATTAAAATGTAGACAAATACATAATCCCACATTGGAGTAATCTCATAAGACTGGCAAACACTCTATTGCTGTGATGTTTATAATAAAAAACTCACAAAAATAAATGAATAAATAAACCATACAAATCACACCCTCACACAAATAAATAAACCATACTACTACAATAGGACTTTTTTTCCCTGAATAATGGTAGCATTGTGCAATGAGTCTTTCTAAGGTAAGGTATAAAAATAGGGATAGAGGCAGGGTACATGTGACGCAGTCTGGAATGTTTATGATATGCCATTACGGTGGTCCTTACTCTTGTGTTATATGACGTATGCCATGGAGCATCATTTTTCTTTATCTCATATAAACCAGGTTCTGTCTTCTCTTGTGGATAATTCAGTCATTTCCATTATGTTTCTTGTTGCACATAGTTTTGCATATGTGGCATCACATCATGTGATGTCTTTTTGCTGTCATCTCCATTCATGTACTGTGTCATTTTCTCTGAATCCCACCACAGACTAACTGTTAAACCCGCTAAGACGGTTCACTAAAGCAGACTCACTAACATGAAAAATAACTACAGCTGGCTACGTTAGACAAAGTTGAACTCACCCTCTCCATCTCAAACTTGCTAGTTGTAAAACCAAGCTGAAGAATAATCCTTAAACCATGCATGCCTTGTCCCATGAAACCACACCTACAAAAATCAAAATAAAGTTCCATATAACTCAACAGTCAAAAAATACAGCATAAAAGTTTAGCCTAAAATACAAAGAAGTAGGAAGGAAAATATTTACCACAAGTAGCTTTCTATCCCAACATAATGACTTCCCTTATTAAGTGACATATTTTAGTGCTATCACACTGTAAACAAAAATTGAAAATTGAAAAGAAAATGTTATTTTCTTGATATTCCTCTGCAGTATATTTTTGGAGCTTTTGCTCCATTCTTCATCCTTTAGCCTTCCTACCTGGTGTCCCCATTTATGCTGGGTCTACCAGTAGCTACGTACTCCCCTCAGACTTTATCCAACATGGCTGGAGACAGTTGCAGAACCTGAAGGCATCCTGGGTTTCCTGGCTGTCATCTTCAGCTGGGGATATTTTACATAGAACCTACCTGGTATACCTCCTCCCATTGTGGTGTCCATGGTAGCATCTGAGGGGTGGGTGTGCAATGACAGCATGTGGTGTATCACATCACCTCAGCAGCAGCTCAGCCATGTCTGTCACCCTTTCTCCTCCTTGGACTATGTCCCTCAGCATGACATCCCTAGTCTCCATCAGAGATCACTGCAATAAACATCTGCATAAGTATCCATCCTTCCTCTGTCGCTCTGTTAGTCATCTTAGCCACTAATCAACCCAGGGTAATTGATTTGTAGCCAGGGCTTTACCCCACTATGCCATCACAGCAGCTATGCAGTGCATGCATTTAATAATAAAAAAAGTTTATCCAAGTGATGTTATATGTATCTACAGCAAAAAAAATCTATATCTATCTATATCTATATATGTACCTATACATTTATATATATATATATATATATATATATATATATATATATATATATATATATATATGCAAATATAGTCCAAAAATGTAGTAAATTATGAAGGTTAAAATAAAAAAGCAAGGTTGTAGTTAGCCATGATATCTGGAAATGTAGGTGAGGGTGATTTTTTGCTAATGAAAGTGTGACTGCTTTGTGAATCATAGGATCATAAGATCATAGGAGGTTACTAGAATATTGTCCCAGAGGTCATTTCAAGTCTAGCTGGTTCATCCCAATGTAATACCATAGATACTCTAATCAATACCCAGGATTGCATTTATTAATGACTGCCCATGTCCAGGAGGGTTGTGGGCTTATCCTCAGTAAGAATTTATGGTGTCCCATCCACTAGTCCAGGTTCATTTTAAGAAGTGTCATAGAGGTGCTCTGCTTCACATGAATTGGCAGCCTATTCCAAAGATGTGGCAGTCACTGGGAGACATCTGTCATTCCAGTACATCCTATTCAAGTTGCAGGCCATATTTAGGTCCCTGGAATGGGTAGTTCTTGTCCCGTTTGATTTACGGATATGCAGCAAGTTCATTAGGTTTGGGTCAGAGATTGCTCTGTAAGCCAGGCATAAGTCTCCCCTAAAAAGTCTATATGATACTGAGTACAGTGACCGGGACTTCAGTTGGTCTGTGTAAGGCACATGCTGGAGTCCCTTGATCTTCATAGTTAGAAACCTCTGAGGTGTCTCCAATTGCTGCAGGTGCTTTGTATGGTACATGCCAAAAGGGGCATTATACTCAATTATGGGCCTGATTAGTGACAGGTATAGAGGGGTTATAACCTTATTTGCTCTAGAGTTGATGCCTTTCCTAATCTAGTGCGCTATGTAGAAAGCCATCTTTACAGGAGTAGACACTTGGTGGTCAAAATTAAGGTCACAGTCTACTTGTGATCCCAGATCCCCTACTACTTCATAGATACATAGGGTATTGTTGTTAATTTGATAGTGTGTAGGGGCATTGTTATTACCAAAGGGAATGATGATGCATTTCTTTGCATTCAGTTTGAGACCGTGACTAAGACATCAGTTGCTCATCTGCATAAGACCCTCCTGAAGTATATTGGCATAATTTGGGGATTCAATAATTGCACCCAGTTTGCAGTCATCTGCAAACTTGGTCAGCCACAGCCGCTTAGTTTTGGCCTGAGCTTCTGAGAAATCATTGAATAATAACAAATGTTTGAGTTTCCAACTTCAAACCCTTCATAAACTATACGCTAATACAAACAGTAGGTGCCCAGCACTGACCTTTGTGGCTACCCGCTTGTGACAGGTCTGCTGGTCAATGTGGAGTAACCCACTCTGATAGTGTGTGACTGGTTTGCGAGCCAGTTAGCAACCCATCTTACAGCAAAGGGGTTTACATTCAGTTTGCTAAGTTTATCGGTAATGTCTGAATGTGGGATTGTGGCAAAGGCCTTTGCCAAGTTGAGGTATGCTGTGTGCATAGATTTGCCCTTGTCAATGGCCCTGGTCACATTTTTGAAGAAATCCACCAGGTTTAGCAGGCAGGATCTGCCCTTGACGAAGCTGAATTGGATCAGATCCAGGGTTTTGAGGTTGCCAATTTCTTTATTTATGAGGTCCATGATGATATGTTCCATGGCTCTAAAGATCAGTCTGGTCAGACGTATGAGTGTATAATTCCCTGGGTCTGTTGCTAAGCCACCTTTATGGAGATGATTAATGGTTGCTGTCTTCCATTCTGCAGGAAAAAAGCCAGTAGCTAGGCTGTGATTGAATATGGTACTTAATGATGATGCTAGTTCACGTTTTAGTTTGTTTAAAAGACAGCCTGGGATGCTATCTGGTCCCATAGAGGCTGTGTTTTTTGCCTTAGACAAGGCCTTAATGACCTGCTCTTTGGATATGTAGGGTGGGGGGGGGTAAGTTGAGGGCAAGGTTTGTGATAAATTTGGAGGAGATAAGGGAGTGAAATTTTCACCAGATCTGCCCACTTCATAAGTGCTATTACAAACGATTGTGTCCACTCAACCATGAGCAAAACAGATGCAGTTAGTGCAACCCCACTATTTTTGTATACCGATGCTGATATCTCAGGAAAATGAGGCATTCCCAGAATATTGTAGTCTCAGTCTTTACATGCAAATCCCTGTGTTTGCACATTGGTGATCACACATAAGATTATCAATTACTAACGTGTCATACACAAGCCCTGCACCCACAAGGATATCAGGACATGACTTACAATTTTCTCTCTCATCATGTAACCTGTCCCTTAACCCTGCATCACCTGGTATTATGTTTGTTACGCATCTCACCCCCCCGCCCCACATTCCTTATATTAATGCATACATGACTACTTGTCAAAAACCTAGGCTCATCACAAGTATAAATAATTAAATAGTAACCAGAAATATCTTTTGAATTCCCCAAAACTTGTTGCAAATATTTTCACTTTCTCAGTGCCCAACATCTAAGCATTTCACAACTGTTAAATAAAATGCTGTGAGCTGAAGGAGAAGGGACTACAACAAGTAGAGGTACTGTTGGAACTACATGTGCTTGTTGCTTCCCAGAAGATATAGAAGATAGAAAGCTACGCCTTCAGATGGAACAGGTCTTTAATGTGTGATTTCTGTATGCTGACTGCCATTGGAACTGACCTAAAAACAGTTTTTCCCTAGAATGATTTATTTTCAGCCTGTAACCTGTGACTTTTTAAAAACTTGCACCACTATTCACCCATTCCCACAATAACCTTAATGCTGGCAACATTACCAGATGATTTACAATCTTCTTCTTTCAGCTTTTCCCGGTTAGGGGTCGCCACAGCGGATCACCTGTCCACTCATGACTGGCAGTGGAGTTTTACGGTGTCGAGTTGCCAGCCCGGCACCCAGCCTTCCACGGAAGGCACACACATACACACACTCACACCTATGGCCAATTTAGAGTGTCCAATCCACCTACAGCATGTCTTTGGGATGTGGGAGGAAACCGGAGCACCCAGAGGAAACCCACGTGACCACAGGGAGGACATGCAGACTCCACACAGAAGGCACCCCAGCCAAGAATTGAACCAAAGAACCTCTTGCTGTGAGGCGGCAACGCTAACCACTGCATCACCGTGGCCACCCACCAGATGATTTACAACGTACAGTCCTTATACATGTCTAGAAGAATCAAGACTATACTTTTTATCTCTACTAGAATTCATGCTTACTGTATAAAACCTCACTGCCTCAAAAAAGACAGGAGATGTGACTAACATATTCCAACTGTGATCACCTATAATGTAGTCAGGGCTGTAATCAATGTGACACTGTGCAAAGCAAATTATTTAACAAGCTGCCATATTATCTGATCTTCCTTCTGTCCTCTTAGAACTAAGATAATTACTGCTCAGGCTAGGTGATCCATGAATTCTAAAATGAAATAATTGTATGAGGCCAATGGCAGTTTTTTTTTCATACAGAGAGTCACAGCAGTACTATCATTTAAATACTATGCAAGCAAATAATCAGAAAATGAAAAAAAAAACTATTGATTTACAATCCTTACAAATCTCACTAATAAACTAAATACAACATTAAGTTACCTTTTCCTTGAATTGCAGATTCACAAGAAATAAAAACATTATACCAGTAATGTAGGTGCTTATAGCTTAACATGTTTAATTCACTTGTGAGATATAGTTTCCATACTGCAGCTTGTTTGGTGTGACATCTTCTGATTTATGTTGCATGCAGTCACTGAACTAAAGTGCTACCAAATTACACCCAGCTTGGCAACATACATCTGACAGAGCTATGGCAACGGGATGTGGTGCCCAGAGTGATGCAATAATTTTGCATCCACCGATCTTTACCCTCTTCCCTCCATCCCTCCAGCAGTATGTGCATCTCCTTATCGCTAACCTGCCCCTACCCCTCCAAGCAGTGAGGCCAGCTCTGATGTTTTTAGTGATTGTTGCACTAATGTTCTAACACTGGAAACTGCACTGCTCTGGTTGCATCTATTAGGGTTGCACTTACCAAGCAGTATATCTTGAGATAGAAGCAGAAAAGTATGGTGCAGCCAGGTAAACCAGAAAGATGCAAGCCTTCACAATGACTAGTGAGAAGCAGGCGCATTCTGGGGTATATAATCACCATTACCTATGGAGAAAAAACAGACTCCTGATCTCTAGCTACAGCGAGGGGTATTTTGCCATGAAAATGAAATATATTATTTATGACTATACATATAATACATTTGCACACTCTGAGAAAATGTAAAAACAGGTATATTTACTCAGAATTGGATCTTAAAACATTTATTAAAAAGTCTGTGAAATCATTTCTCTCAACTGTCCAGATTTTCTCAGAATGTCCAGGTCTTTGCCTCATATTTTTGTTCTGTTCCTCATCAAATATGCTGTTTTCTGGCAAATTATTGGGAATTTAAATCCCTGAATAATAACAAACATTTGAGTATCAGACTTCATAGCCTTTAGAAAATATATTTAGAAAATATATGCTAATACAAAACTGTTATTCTAGTAACTTTCTAAGTTTTAAGAGCAATATTTACCAATCATTCCTGTTTTGGGGCCTTTATCCCTATTGCTTTTAGCTTTGTCCAGATTTTTTGCATTTAAAGACTAAGAGTTATGTGTGAAATTCTAACAGTAATGTACCAACTTGGAAGCAGAAACGTGTTCTGTATCTTCATTGCATTTCTAACGTACAGGCATTAACTTCACATACATTCCATCCCACTGGAATGTCCTCCTTCCGTGAGGGCATCGTACATTTATTTGTAAAGATGTCACATAAATATAATGACCACAATAATGTACTTCATCTTTTTAATCACAGCCAAATCCACTGCCTCATATCAGTGATCATTTATGTCATCAAGTAATTTCTGTTTGCTTTCATACATGGTCTCTCCCTCTCTCTCTCTCTCTCTCTCTCTCTCTCTCTCTCTCTCTCTCTCTCTCTCTCTCTCTCTCTCTCTCTCTCTCTCTCTCTCTCTCTCTCTCTCTCTCTCTCTCTCTCTCTCTCTCTCTCTCTCTCTCTCTCTCTCTCTCTCTCCCTCTCTCTCTCTCTCTCTCTCTCTCTCTCTCTCTCTCTCTCTCTCTCTCTCTCTCTCTAATGAAATTTAATTGAAAAAAATGTCAGTACTTTGCTGCTTTATTTGCTTACTCTGCCTGGTTGTCATCATTTCATATCTTTGATTTAAGACTAAGAGATGTTGTTTTATTGAAACAATTAAAGGCATGTATTTATTGACACCCAGGTTTCCTCAGGTTAAAAATGAGAATGCTTCCTGCTTTGCTAGTGTAAGCTAACATTAGGGGTAGACTAAGTGGTCAGGAACCTCAGCAGAACAAGCAATTTGGAGGAGCACCAATACTTTCTTTAGTTGGGTGAATCCATGGACTGCAATTCATGGAGAGGGGACAGCAAATTGCAGCTTACACTGGCAAAACAAGAAGCATCCCTCATTTTTTTAGCCTCCTGAGTGCCATTGCCTGTGTTCATGAAAGCAACGATCTTTGCCCCGAACCACCCAAGTGTGTAATCTATGAAGTCAGAATGAGAGAGTTACGAGTTTAAAAGTTGGGTGGGCATGGGGACAGCATAAAAAATGTAGATTTTTTTCTAACGTCAGTGGCATCTGTAACCTGGTGACCAAGACAACTGCCTCATATACCCTGCCCAAGATTATACAGCTATGCACCACTTAATTATTTTTGTATTTTATTAACCAGATGGAGGCCCACAAACTCTGCATGGTTGAAAATGACTTGATCAGAATCACATAATAGGCAATGGAGACTAACATCATCAAACTCAGAACAGAAAGATGAATTTTATAAGTAGTCCACAATCTTAATCCTCTGTGTTAAATTACACCACTCCAATGCATATATAAATGATAAAAACTATACAAAAAGGCAAATCTGGTTTGCTAATATAAACACCTGCCCAATGATGTCTAGTATAAGACCGCCACAGCAGATTTAATATAGATCGCAAAACTCAGAGATTATGTTATTTTACTATTTTTTGTCATCCAATGTATTTAATTCCATTTTGCAAAAAACTTGTTTTTTTTCCCTACTATTATTCCACTTAGCAAACCACAGAATATCCATCTTATTACTGATCAAAATAATGCTTTCATATCTGCAGAAAAGATTGCATTTTGCTTTGTACATATCATGCATAAAGGAGATTTTAATCAGCAATGACACAGCTGTATTCAGAATTTCATATGTATATTAATGGAGTGGAACAGGCAAATATATTTTCCTACATAACTTTAATTTATGAACAGAAATGCATGTGTAATAACCTGGCAGAAACTAAAGAAACATTCAAATCATTTTCAGGACTGATAAAACAATAAAGGTGTTTTATTGTCAGAATGATTCATTGCTGGCTCGTTTCCATCATCTTTTCACTTCCTAGTGCTTATGGAACTAAACCTTCCATGGCACGTGCTTCTAATCTCATATCCCAGTAGTATTAATGGTGCTTGATGATACAGTCTTGGCTGCATGCATGCTTAAGTACGCATTAAAATGATAAGAATTAATACTGTCATTAAATCAGACTTAAATGCTATTTAATTTGGGCGACATAATTATATATATCATTTTGAAATTCAATTATATCTGATGCTTTCTGATCTATTTTTTATTTTTGTTCTTCCCTTTGATGTGTAAGCATATTAAATGCCTTATCTGAAAGACATTCGATAGATTCAGCATTTGTAAAACAAAGAAGCATACAAATATAGTCATAGCAGAAAATGAACAACCACTTTTTAAACATCCTGAAAGTAAGAATGAAAATAAATTACACTGCATTTGCTACAAATATTATCTTGCACCATGGTACAGAGTTAAAAATGAGTCCAGCTAAAATAATATGATTTTTATTGGAAAGACAGTTTCAACTTTCTGTGAGAATGATCACAGACATCAGGGGGCTAGAAGATGCAAGAATATTTCATGATTGCGGCAAGAAGGAATTTAGAGGCCATTTACTATGGTTTCATTCTTCCATTAGCACTATTCAGACATAATGCAGGACTGATAAATGAAACAGTTGTTCACATCATGAAATCCAGCAGACTACAAAGGCTGAGACAGCATAGTTCCACAGAAGACATATTTGCCATGCAAATCTAAATTATGTTTTGGCTGAATGACTAGGACATTACATAAAAAAGAGGTAGTAGCCATGTCCAAATTAAATGTCAGTTAGGCACTTAACATTTCTGCTTGCAATATACTAAGCAAGCAAGTCTTATAAACAAGACAAGGTGCTTATAGTCTGAATACACAAATACTTGTTTTCTGTTTATGCTTTTGAAGTGAGTTGTATGTCTAAGCTGAACAGAATGAGTACACCTAGGCACAAGTTTAGTTTCATCCTTGCATATATTTATATACCATTTTCCATTCTGTCATATTTTGAGCAAATTAATTTTATTCAGGCAATCACACTGAATATCCTGTCCCTTCATTCATTCATTCTTTGTTATCTATGTATCTAGTTGAATGTCACAGTGAGTCAGTCCTGTGGTATGTATCCTAAATTGCTGTGTACTTCCCATGTCCGTGATTTCCTGAATTCTATTACCTTCCTCGCCCTCCTGTTTTATAAGGGTTTAGATGCCCCATTTTTTATCTCTTCCATTTACTGCACTATTTTGACAAGGTCTAGATGCAAAATATACCATTGTTATTCATTCTATCTACCCACCCTAAGTAAAATACATCCAAATGTTCACATCTGACACATCACCCCCATGCCCTCACAGCCTTTTCTATAACCCAGGAAATGCATTATAGGCTTCCCTCTCATCCCCATTATTATAATTCCTTTCTCGGGTTCCAGTTATCACTTAACCTACACTTCTTCTTTTCTGTCCATATGCTGTTTCATAAAGAAATATCCCAATATCATTAGACTGACCACCTGCTTTGGGCATTGGACAGTGTCTTGAAAATCATTTTTCTACCGTTGTCTTCTTAAAATATTACAAGACACTTCCACTTGATTCTAAATGTTGTGTTTTATTCATACTCTACCACAAAGTTGAGACAAGGCTGGTGGGAAAAGTATCACCTGAGTGTAGATTACATCTGAAGGTCTACAACCAAAATATAAAAATTCACTTTTTAACTCACCTTGTAAACTGTTTATTGACTATTTGCAAGGGCAACAACAAGCAGGGTACTAATCTGTCCGTTGACTGAGCACCTTACATTTCTCAGGTTTCCTACATTTATAAACACTCTTCATTTATTCTAAGATGGGGTGGCCTAATGGTTAAAGTGTTTGCCTTACAAATACAAGGTGCAGGGTTTGAGTCTCACAAGGAATAATTGGCTAGGCTTAAAATGGCTCGCAAGGGCAGTTAGCTTGCTATGAACCTATGCAGATACCACATGGCATTTCATGTTGCCTTTCAGCATAAATACATGCGTGAATATATATATATATATACACACACACACTCATAGGGTCATACATTGGTACCAGCTATCAGCCTTAGGGCCTATACAAGCCTAGCCATAACAATTCCCTGACTATTTCTTCCCAGAATATTTACTTTCCTGGTCCCCTGTCTAGCAGGGTGACTGACATGATCCTCGGGGTGAATTTCATATCTCCCATCCAATCGTCAAGGTTCCTTTTGAAGAGGGTCAAAGAGGCGCTCAGCTTGACATGTATGGGCAGTCTATTTCAGAGTATGGGGAGTCTCTGGGTCAGGAACCTATCCCTCCAGCAAGTTTTGTTCATTTTGATGACCAGGTTTAGATCCGTGGAGCGTGTGGCTCTGAGGGATTGGAATTTCTTTAAGTGTAGCATATCCAACAGCACTGGGTTTGACATGGTCTTGTATGTTAAGCAGAGATCGCCTCTGAGCAGTTGATATGCGACAGAGTATAGCTGGAATTTTTTAGATGGTCAGCACAGGGCATCTGCTTTAGGCTTGTGATTCTTTTAGTGAGGTATTTCTATGGCCTTTCCAGTTGTTGCAGATGTCTTATGAGGTACATACCAAACAGGGCATTGTACTCTATAATGGATCCAATGAGGGATGAGTACAGTGGGACAATGACCTCCTTTTTTCTGGATTAAAAGCCCTTAGTGATGAGATGTGCCACATGGAAGGATTTCCTGATAGTTTTGGCTATGTGGTTATCGAAGGTGAGACCACTGTCCACCTGTGTCCCTAAGTCCCTTATCACACTTTTGGTGTTTAGTGTACTGCCACTTATGTGGTAATTCATGGGTACATGGTTTTTCCCAAAGGGGATAACTACATTTCTAGGCATTGAGCTTGAGCCCATGGCTTTGGCACCAAGCATCTGTTTCTGTAAGGCCCTTTTGTAGAATATCCACATCATTTGAGGATTCAATAATGGCTCCCAGTTTGCAGAACTTTGCTAGCCAGAGTCCCTTAGTGCTGGCCTGTACTTCAGAGAAGTAAATGCTAAACAAGAGCAGTCCCAGGACTGAACCCTGAGGTACTCTGCTTGTCACTTGTTTGGAGCTGGATTTTGAGTCGTCTACTTTTAAAGTGTGGGTTCTGTCAGTAAGCCAGTTGGCAACCCATCAAGTGACATAGGGATTAATGCCCAGCTTAGTAGGTTTATCTATGATTCCAGAGTGGGGGATGGTACTGAAGGCCTTGGCGAGGTCCAGATAGGCTGTGTGGACCACCTTACCCTCGTCCATGGCTCTGGTGACTGAAGAAGTCAATCAAGTTGAGGAGACATGATCAGCCCTTTACGAAACCAAACTGGGTGAGGTCCAGTGTTTGAAGGTTGCCAATGTCTTTGCTTATAAGTTCCATGATAATGCGTTCCATGGCTTTGCAGATCAGACTCGTCAGACTGATGGGACGATAGTTCCCAGGATCCAAGGTGGATCCTCCCTTGTGGAGTGGGATAACTGTAGCTGTGCACCACTCATTGGGCATGAAGCCTGAGGTGAGGCTATGATTAAACATGACACTTAGGTGAGGTGCCAGTTCATTTTGTAGTTCATGTAGTACACAGCCCAGGATGTTGTCAGGTCCCACGGATGCTGTTCTCTTAGCTTTGGAGAGTGCATTTTTTACCTGTGTGGCCGTGATTACTGGAATCTGGCAATCTTTTGGTATTGAGATTAGCCCTTCAGGGGGCGAATGGGGGTGAAGTTGGCACTGAATCGATCTGTCAGGATATTGGCAATATCCTTAGGATCAGTATATTTAATACCATTCTGTTGTAGGTCAGAGCAGATCTGAGCATTGCCATTAAGATTCTTGACATAACTATAGAATGCCTATGGTTGTCCTTGGAATCTTTGGCAGTTTTATTTTCATAACTAACTTTGGAGGATTTTATGAGGGATCTCAGCTTCTTACTGAGACTAATAAGGGAGTTTTTTGCATCCTGGGATTTTCCTCTTTTCTGCAACAGTTTCTTCCTTATGTTGTATAGTTTGTTTATGGCAGAGGACTACCAGACTGGGTTCCTTTTTTTGGAAGAGACCATCTTGGTTCTGTTTGGAATGGCATGATTCATGCATGAGTGGATGTGCTCGTACAGTGCCTTAGAGTAGGATTCAGCGGTCAAACTTTCAGTTCCCATCTGCATGGGTGTCATGAAGTTTGTCACTTCTGACTTGAGTAACATGAAGTTGGCTTTGGAGAAGTTTTATATGGAGGTTTTCCTACTGTGGGGTGGGGGTGGGATGTGGATGCCAAGAGTGATTAGTTTACGGTCAGACCTGACCAACAAGGGGGTGACCACTGGTGTGGAGCATCGATCTCCCATGTTGTTAATGACCAGGTCTAAGATATTTGAGCCCCTGGTGGGACTATGGATTAGTTGGTCCAGGGCATTGAAATTTATGAATTCCAAGAACCATTAGGCAAAGGTGTTGGTACCTGAAAAGTTTTCCCAATTAATGGCAGGGTAGTTGAAATCACCCAGCATTAGAGTGCTTGGTTGTATCTTAATATTTTCTAGTATGTTTCGAAGGGTGTAGTGAGAATCTTGGTATGGTGGGGGATCTGTAGCAAGCTACAATTTGGATTACAGTCTTACCTAGTGTTAGTTGCACCTGTAGAATTTCAGATGCATTGTGTTGGGCAACTAGCCTGGAGGTGTGAATATCCTTGGTGAATATGGACACTCCTCTGCCTTTAGTGCTTCGGTCCTGGTTTGGTGGCTGAAAAGTGTGGTAAGAGTTGTAGCCTGGTATTGCAGGGGTCCTCTCTGGAGTCTTGAACCATGTCGCAGTTACTGCAAAGATATCGATGTTCTCCATTTTTAGGAGTGCCTCAAGAGACTGCATTTTGAGGTTTAGACTTCTAGCATTGAGTAGCATTACCTTTAAATTTTTCATGCTTATATCTGTTACAGTGGTGGTTTTGTCCTTTGAGCCTTGCTTAAAAAAGGCTCTATAGGGGTGGCAAGAGCCTTAGCCACTAACCTGAATCCCAGGGGTGACAGGTGCAGACCATCTCTGAAAAAGCATTATGGTTTGTCGATCATGTCATCCCAGGCAGACAGATACTGGATCCCCTTTGAATGACACCAGAAACTTAGCCAATTGATGAAGTCAATCATTTTGCCCTTATACTGTGGTATCATTCTGGGTGAAGGCAGGATGCTGCTCAGGGCTAGTGTCATACCTGCCTGGGCCACATGATCTGAGAGCTCTTCCATGTCTTTTTTCATGTAGTCAAGGGAGGTACGTCTCAAGTAATTCACTCCAACATGGACAATGACAGAGTCATATTTCTACTTATTGTGGAGTGACTTGAGTGCATGCGTTATGTGGTGGATCCTGGCACCCAACAGACAGCTGACAGTAATTTTCTCCTTGTTCAGCCTGGTGAGTGGGACATCAGTGTGTCTGACTATAGAGTTACCTATGAGCAAAGTGTTGGGTGCATTGTCTTGCCTTAGGGGCTGTTGTTTGGTGGCACATTGTTTTTTTGAGCTATGTGTCACTTTGGTTGTGATTGGTGTTTGTTTGCGTTTCAGCTTCGGAGGTCCTTGTTGCTTGGACAGGTTAATGTTAAGGGCCTCCACTTAAGTGGGTTTAGTGATACTATGTGTGGATGTTGGTGGTGTGAGTTTTGAAGGGCTGTGTGTTGCTTGAGGTGTAGTGCAGGTGTTAACCTTCTCCTCTTGACTGTCTAGCACAATCTTGGCTGAAGAGAGCTTTGCTTCCAGTTTGGCTATATAAGTGCATCTTCGCAGGTTGTAGTGTTGGGTGGTAGGAGGAGAGGGTTGTCTGTGTACATGAGGCAATTGCTACATTGCCCCAGTATGCCCAGATTCACCAGGTGGACAGATATTAGCTCTATCTCACAACAAAAAGGACAACAAAAAAGTTGTATAAATTACAGACATATTAAATCAAAAGTGTAGACAAAAAATGAGAATAAACTTTTATCTTTTCTGAATATCACAGCAGGCAGTAAGTCAGTCTCTCCAACAACTTGAGTAATAGGTATATCTGATTTAAGGCACAGAAAGTAGAAAACAGACTTATTATCCAGACAACACAGTTGCAGGAATGCCCTGCTCAGATGAAACCAGTTCTGTTCACTTTCTCTCACTAAGTAAGCAAATAGGCCTCTAGACAAAGGATCTCACTACAAACTGAGGTCAACACTAACAGATGTTACCTCTATCTCACAACAAAAAGGACAGTAAAAAACAGTTGTACAGATTACAGAGATATTAAATCAAAAGTGCAGATTTAGAATGAGAGTAAACCCTTATCTTTTCTGAATATCACAGCAGGCAGTAAGTCAGCCATATATTTATTGTATTTGGCATTTGGTTACCAGCATGGTACATTACAATAAGAATAAATGAAGTTATGTGCTTTGCATTCAGTATAGAATATGTTGTATGTAGTACTTTCATACAGCATACAGTACAACTGATATTTAAAAATAGTTGCTTTACATACAGTATAGTACTAAAAGCAAATTAGAAAGCTACACTATTATAAGGTACAGAAAACTTTATAAAGACTTAAGGCATGTTTAAAGACACTGAAGACATATAGACTTATCACTAATATAATATGCTTGAAAAAGTGTAGACTCATCACTAATCAGCAAACTACCACTGCTCCAGTGGCATTGGGGATAAAGCCCTTATTACAACTCAGGCAGCCTAGGTTTGATCAGTGACTTGTGTATTTGACAGAGTGGCAAGGAGGGATAGGTGTTACCATCCCTCATGGATAAAGGGTTCCATGGTTATCTCATGTGACAATCACTGGTGTAGGCTGGGGACATCATGCTAAGAGATGTGTACCAAAAAGGGAAACAGAGTTTGGATAGGTTTGAGATGCTGCAGAACTGAGGTAATACACCACATGTATGCACACCCCTCAAATGTACCAAAAGTAATCAAAGGAGTAAGTTAAAAAAATGAAACCCTGCCCAGTGGATGAGAATGACCAGGCCCCCAGGACAGTCTCAAGTTCTGTCTCAGCCCCAGTCATATGGAGTTAGTCCAGGACTTAAGTTTATTCCTAGTAAACCTCATAATGGACACAAGCCACAATGGACATAGGGTACTGGATAGGGAGCTGTAGAATGATGCAGGAGAGAGAAAAAGCTCCTGCATAAAATACTTTGTGTTAATGTAAGTTTGGTTTGGGAATGTTACTGAGGAAATACAGTGACAGAGAAAAAGGGTTAATAAGAAGCAAAGGAGAAAAATTGGTCTGAGGTAGTGCAACAACAAAGCCATCAGTCCATTAGGTGTTGTTTTGGTTGTATTAATAAAAATTGTATGTATTCTATTTGTCTCAGGGGAAGGCAGTTTCAAAGCTCTGGGACATAGCTCGAGTAAAGAGAGTTCTCAGCCGAATTTTTTAATATGGCTATAAAGTCATTGATGTTGGCATGTGTGGATCTCAGTGTTACGTTTGAGGAATACTGCATTAGTGTGCCATTCAGAATTGGGTAGATATCTGGTTTGCTGTGAATTAGGCCATTAGGCCACTTGGCTATATTAGTGTAATAGAGGAGTTTGGAAGAAAATGGGCTGATACAATGTGTTTCTTTGCACAAACTGTCAAATAAGGTTTGATCCTACAGAGAGCTAAGCTTTTAATTTTTTTTACAGCTTGTTTTAAGTTGTGACCAAATTTCCACTTTTCATAAACAATCATGCCTAGAAGTTTGTTGTGATTTATCAGTTCTATTTTTGCACTTACTGATGATGTTATGGTGAAATGTAGTTTTTTTGTTTTTTTGGGGTTTTTTTTTGCAGAGAGTTGTTTAGAAGAAAATAGTATTAACTTGCTTTTTTATGGTTTAGTAACAACTGATTGTCAAACAGCCATGTTTCCATGAGAGGCTTAGTTTATTTTTTGGAGTTTATATATAAAACACTTATAAAAACTGAATCATATCTATCAGATATAAAGTCAAAAACTGATGCTGAGGAAAAGTCCCCTTATATAATGTTGGTGACCCTGGATATGATTAGAAACATGGGTGACAAAGGTCTGGCTTGGGGGTGGACTGAGTAGTAAAAAAAAGGCATTCTTTGTTCTGCCACTTTATACCTCACAGTGGAGGTGACACCCAGACAAGCAATTTGGGGGAATACAGGCAGATCATCTGCAATATCTTATAATGTTCAAAAATTGCAATGATATTATGGCTCATCCTACATGGTCAGTTAAAAAATGGAACAGGTTATTTAACTCCCTAACCACCTACAGGGCCTATTACCATTCTAGGGGATTGTGTAGGTCCAATTATTACTGATATGCTGCTTAACAAGGCTCTATCTAAAGCTAAAAACTCTGCCTCCATGGGACCAGATGGTGTCCCAGGCTGTGTCATACGCGAGCTCCAAAAGGAATTAACCCCACATCTTAATACCCTGTTCAGTCTCAGCCTCTCCACAGGATATGTGCCCATAGAATGGCGCACTGCAATGGTGGTCCCGCTAGACAAGAGTGGGGCCAAAACTGACCCTGGGAACTACTGACCAATAAGCCTGACCAGTCTGATCTGTAAGGATTTGGAGCAAATCATTATGGAACTCATAAATGGAGAGATTGGGAACCTCCAGTCGCTGGACCCCACAGAGTTCGGCTTCGTCAAGGGCAGATCATGCCTCCTGAGCCTGGTGGATTTCTTTGAGACAGTTACTCAGGCTATAGATAAGGGAAAGGAGGTACACACAGCTTACCTTGACCTTGCTAAAGCATTTGACACCATTCCCCATTCAGGTATTATTGATAACCTCACCAGCCTGGGCATAAACCCTTATGTCACAAGATGGATCACAAACTTGCTCTCAGACAGATCCCATAAAGTAAGAGTAGCGGGATCTATGCCCGAATCCATACCAGTAATGAGTGATGTGCCTCAGGGCTCTGTCCTGGGGCCCCTCCTGTTTGGCATATACTTCTCAGAAGGATAGGCAAGCACGAAGGGCTGTGGCTGACTAAGTTTGCGGACGACTGCAAACTGGGTGCTATAAGAGAGTCTCCGGCTGACATGGAGATCCTCCAGAAGGGCCTAAATGAGACTGATGCATGGTGTCAAAGCCATGGTCTCAAGCTAAATGCAAAAAAATGCACAGTAATCCCCTTTGGAAAAAACAAAGTACCTGCAAACTACAACATAGGAGGTAATCCCCTGAAATCTGAAGAAGAAATAAGGGATCTAGGGACCCAAGTAGATAGTCAGCTTTCCTTTGATAACCATGTTGCCAAAGTGGTTAGAAAATCCTTCTTTGTGACCCATCTGATCACAAAAGGGTTCGCATCAAGATCTAAGGATGTAATGGTGCCCCCTCTACTCTTCCCTCATCAGACCCATTATTGAGTACAATGCACCAATTGGAATGTACCTGGCTAGACATCTCCAGCAGCTGGAGAGACCACAAAGGTACCTAACCAAGAGGATTACTGGCCTCAAACAGTTGCCCTATGCAGCATGATTGAAAAAGCTAAGACTGTTCTCTGTTGCATACCGCTTTCTCAGAGGCGATCTCTGTCTAATGTACAGAGCCATGTCCAACCCAGAATTGTTGAACATGCTCCATCTTAGCAAAACCAAATCTACTCGAGCTACACGCTCTAGGGATATAAACCTCAACACAACAATGAATAGAACATGCTGGAGGGATAGATTCCCTTCGCAGAGACTTCCCTTACTATGGAACAGGGTCCTGATCTACATAAGACTCACTATCACTCTTCAAGAGGAACCTTGATGAGTGGATGGGTAACAGAAAGTTCACACCGGGGATCACACCAACAGCACTACTAGATAGGGGCCAAGGGTACTAGCTGCTAGTACAAGGATCTAGGGAACTACTAAAGGGGCGGTGAATACCGCACAATGTGGCTGGGCTAATATATGCCTTCAGGCAGATAGAGCAGTACCAACCTTTGAACCTATGAACCTTTAGGAAAAAAAGAATATCTCCCCATACCAGCACAATACTATAATTCTCCTCTCTACGACTATGAAGTCTTGAAGGGTTAATCCAGAACACATCAGATGAAAGTTAAACAGTAAAAAAAGATAAATATATATATATATATATATATATATATATATATATATATATACATGTGTGTGTGTGTGTATACCTGTATATAAACTAAGAAAACTTCTAAGACCCTTTGAGAAAGGAAATTGGACCTGCGATATTTAAGCGCTTTCATTCTTTATTTAATATAACTTCATCAGAAAATGGTACTCGGTTTAGTGTTCATAATATATATATAGGTTCATAGGTTCATACTAGGCTATCTGCCCTAGGGCATTTATAAGCCTAGCCAGAGTGTGTTTGGCTTTCGCCACCCATTTTAAATTAATTTTGCTATGCCCTTTTTCGAGGTTAGTATACTGTGCCTCTGTCTAACAGTGACACAGAAGTGATACCCGGGGTAAACCTACGATCTCCCATCCACTCATCAAGATTCCTCTTGAAGAGAGTCAATGAGGGACTCTGCCTAACCTGGACTGGGATTTTATTCCAGAGTGAAGGGAGCCTCTGGGTTATGAATCTGTCCCTCCAGCATGTCCTATTTATTTCAGTGCTGAGGTTCAAGTCTCTCAAGCGTGTAGCTCGATGGGATTTGGATTTTCTGAGGTGCAGCATGTCCATTAATTCCGGGTTGGACATGGCTTTATACGTCAGGCACAGATCGCCTCTGAGCAGGTGGTATGCCACTGAGTAGAGCTGGAGTTTCTTTAACCGGGCAGCATATGGCATCTGTTTGAGCCCTTTGATCCTCTTGGTGAGGTACTTTTGGGGTCTTTTCAGTTGCTGCAGGTGTCTGGTAAGGTACATCCCAAAAAGGGCATTGTACTCAATTATGGGCCTGATGAGGGATGAGTAAAGAGGCACGATGACCTCCCCTGATCTAGATGTGAATCCCTTCATGATTAGGTGGGCTATATAAAATGTTTTTCTAACCACTTTGGCCACATGGTTGTCAAATGAGAGATTGCTATCAACTTGGGTCCCCAGGTAGCTAATTACTTCTTCTGTACTTAATAGATTACCACCTATGTGGTAATTTGTGGGCACTTTGTTTTTGCCAAAGGGGATGACTATACACTTTTTGGCGTTTAGCTTGAGGCCATGGCTCTGGCACCAGTTGTCTGCTTCTATGAGGCCCTTTTGGAGGATGCTTGTGTCGGCTGGAGAGTCGATTATGCTGCCCAGTTTGCAGTCATCTGCGAACTTGGTCAGCCACAGTCCTTCCGTGTTGGCCTGTATCTCCAAGAAATATATACCGAACAAGAGAGGTCCCAGGACTGAGCCTTGTGGGATGCCACTTGTAACTGGTTTGGAGTCTGACATGGCTCCAGCAATTCTAACCATGTGGGTTCTGTCCTTGAGCCAGTTTGCAACCCATCTAGTGACATAGGGGTTTATATTTAAGCTGGTGAGCTTATCTATAATGCCCGAGTGGGGTATTGTATCGAAGGCTTTTGCGAGGTCCAGGTAGGCTGTGTGGACCACCTTCCCCTCGTCAATGGCCTTGGTGACTGTTTCAAAGAAATCGACCAGGTTTAAGAGGCAAGATCTGCCCTTAACAAAGCCAAACTGGGTAGGATCCAGTGTCTGTAGGTCCCCAATATCTTTATTTATGAGGTCCATGATGATCCTTTCCATAACTTTGCAGACCAAGCTAGTCAGGCTTATGGGGCGATAGTTTCCAGGATCCGTTGAGGCACCACCTTTGTGGAGAGGGACCACTGTTGCTGTACGCCACTCTTTGGGTACATATCCTGTAGTAAGGCTGAGATTGAACAGTAGTTTTATGTTTGGGTTTAGCTCTTCTTGAGTTCATGTAGGACACAGCCCGGACACTGTCTGGTCCCATTGATGCTGTGTTTTTGCTTTGGAGAGGCAGCTCTTACCTGAGCATCTGAGATGTCGGGGGCAGCACTCTGCTGGGATAGATATTTGCCCTTTTGGTGGGAGGGGAGAAGTTTGCGCTGAACCTGTCAGCTAGGATGTTGGCAATATCTGTGGGTTCGTGTATTTTTGTAATTTTGGACTAATTCTGAGCATATCTGGGAATATATATATATATATATATATATATATATATATATATATATATATATATATATATATATATATATATATATATATATATATATATATATATGTATATATATATATATATATATATATATATATATATATACACACACACACACACACACACACACACAGATGCGTGCACACACACACACACACACACACACACACACACACACACACACACACACACACACACACACACACACACACACACACACACACACACACACACACACACACACACACACACACACACACACACACACACACACACACACACACAGTGAACGAAGGCAGGCATGCATTCATTACTCAGGTTACATTGATACAGCTTTCATCAGACCATCATATTTCCAAAACACTGATTTTATTCACAACAGTCATGTTATCATTATCTGGATGGCTGCAGTGGTGCAGCAGTTAGCATTGCCACCTCACAGCATGAGGCTCTCCATTTTTTAATCCTCAGTTGGGGTGCCTTCTGTGTGGAGTCTGCATGTCCTCTCTGTGGTCATGTGGGTTTCCTCCGGGTGCTCCGGTTTCCTCCCACATCCCAAAGACATGCTTTAGGTGGATTGGACACTCTAAACTGGCCCTAGGTATGAGTGCATGCATGTGTGTGCCTTCTGTGGAAGGTTGGGCGCTTGGCTTGCAACTCGACACCGTAAAACTCCACTGCCAATCATGAGCAGAGAGGTGATCCGCTGTGGTGACCCCTAACCAGGGAAAAAGCCAAAAGAAGAAGTCATGTTATCATTATCAAGGGATTCATTAGAGTTTGGATTTTTAAATCCATCTTTTTTAATTCTCTTGATACCCTTTTTTATTACAGACTTACTTTTTCTGCAACTTTGTCAAGTTGTGATTACTCAAACTTCTATCCATAAACAGTGAAAAATAATTCTCCCTGCTAAAATTCTTTTAGGCACAAACATAGAAGTGCCTTCCTTTCTAATTCCACTGCTGCTTTGCTCTTCCCTTTTTATGTGCATATCTCTTGTGACTAATTCTAATTAATTAACTCTTACTTCTAGCTTGACTAGTTGATAATCAATCTCATCTTGTTTTGCCATAATTTAGTACCAATACCTGGTGTTTACCTTAGAAAAATACAATGAACCAAATGGAAAACGCACCAAACAAGCCTGTATACGAACTCCGTTTATAAAACACACCAAGATTAAGCGCTTTCATCTTTCATATAGAAGACTTTATCAGAATAAAGCACACTAATTTAAGAACCATTTTTATACCAGTACATGTTACATAATAGATAAAATTGAGCCAATGATATTATCAAACAAATCACATGTAAAATGATCACATGAGCAATATTAAATACACAGGATATTAATATTCAAGCCAACTTAGCTTTTTACAAATAAAACGCTGTTATATATTAAATACATTCAGCATATGTTTAAAAATGCAGGCACAGTAATACATGTAAAGATGTTAAAATACTTAAAATTTTATAGATTTTTCTTTCAGGGCTGGAGGTATTGTCAAGGAATCATTTATACCTGGTGGAAAATTAGCTGCTAGTCTGAGTTGCTAAACCAGCTCTTTTTTACTTAATAAATTCTTCCAGTCACCCTTTCTCAAATCAATGTCCACAGTATCCAAAATACCAAATTTAAAACCTTTAAAATTAGAAAAAGTGAAATAATGCCTATATAATGCACTTGTATCCTTCTTGTTTTTAACATCATATACGTGTTCATAGATTCTGCTATTTAACACCCTCTCCATTTTTCCAACATAAAATTTGTTTCACGTAACATCTTATGGAAAATAAGTTGAATTTACAGATAGAAGATTGTTGTGGTACAACACCTTGTAGGAGGTGCTCCCAGAGTACTAATATTTTCAATGCACCTCAAACCCACCTACCTAATAAGATGGCATCCATAGTTATATTCAAGAAAGGAAATTGTTTTACCACCAGAGTGGTGTACCTTGCTCTATGTGATATGTGCAATGGATTCTATGTTGGGAAAATGGAGAGGGCATTGAAAAGCAGAATCTATGCGCACGTATATCATGTTAAAAACAAGAAGGATACAAGTGCATTATGTAGGCATTCCCTCACTTGTTCATGTGCAAGTGTTTGGGATGCCTAAGTCACAGTTCCACTGCCTTTACATATCCGGTGGATCCTTGCAGTTCTCTCCAGTCACATGTGCACACATGTTAATAGTATGTGCCATGTTACACAATATGATCCTGTGGAAACAGCTGCAGCAGGAACAGCATGACAAAGGGCCACACAGCCCACCACCATTGCTAAGGTCCCCACAGGCACAGAGGGACTCACAGGAGGAGGCCCCTGAGCCTGCTCCTGTAGGTAGATGGAGGTGTGTCTAGTATGCCCTGGGCTTGGCAAAGAGGCAAGGCATAGTACACACCCTGACACTGTAGGGCCCCAGGGACTGACACCTCTCTCTGACTCGCACATCTAGTAAAATGGATGACACACACATCACATTACCTGTAATTTACCATGTATAGTGAGTGTACTGTGTGCATCCAACATAGGCAGCCCTCAAGCACCATCCTCACAACTGCTGCAGGTACAAGGTAAGTCAGTCTTCTAAACAATAAAGGAATGGAGTAGTATGTTTTGCTACCATATTTATGGTAATGCTGCACGCATGCAAGGGAATGGGGTGGCCTACTGGGATAGTAGGGCACAACTGACAGCTATGTGGGACACCAGGAAATGTCTGGCCAAAACTGGCCTCCACACATTATGCAGTAGTACCCATGGTGGCAAATCCCACAACAGTATATGTGTGGATACAACTAACTGGGCTTCATAGGTCACAGGCATGGATGTCAGAGTGGGGGGTCCCATAACCATCCCTTACACCCACACAGCAAGTCAGCTGTAGAAAATTACAGAGAAATGTTGGGTAAAGGCACACAAATGGCAACAGTGTTGAACTAACCCCTTACAGACTCACACTGTGATAGCACAGCAGGGCCTGCAGTTGCAGTAAGGCTATGATGGGTAAGAGGTCTAAAACTCAAATGTATACCAGTACAATCTGACCTGGGCTCTTTACGGATCTGCCTCTAGTCCCCAAGATAGGGCACAATAGTATGGTAAATGGCACCAAAATGTAATACTAATATCAGCGCAGTCTGTGCAAATGTGTACAGTTGACAGGTCCCGCCCCCCATATACCTACACAAAAGCAGTAACATGTATGTTTGCAGGGACATATCAGCATAGCACACATAGCAGGGCTGTACCAATACACATGAAAACATGTTGCCCGTCCACAATATGCAGGGGTCAATGAGCCATGTGTATGTGTGGCTAATACTGTCTGGATCTGGCCAACACTTTCTCCTGGCAGTCATCTTGTAGTGCCCTGGGTACAGTGCTGCCTCTGACAGAGCCATGTGCAGATAACTGCAATGCCAACTGTTATGCATGTCAGTGACACTCACTACTCTGCCACTGACATACCTGGAAGTCACAGTGCTATGTGGAATATACTACACATATTACTGACATCTTGAAAGATGTGTAGCAGAGGTGCCAAGGCTTTTGTGAACATAAGTGCTTTGTGGTACTGTTGCCAGTGGTCATTCTCAATAATTCTTTTTTCTTATGTTTGCTTTTACATATAATGGACATGCTTAAACAGTTGAATGCACTCTGTACCCACACCCATAACTCCTAACCTCTGACAGCAAGATCTCTGGAAAAGGGCAGAAATAAAAGTGGAACAAAGACACAATGATAGGCATGTGTTGTAAATATTGCCCTTACATACTGAGAAAGTTGGTAGAGTGATGTGTTTGCAGTACTGAGAATTGTCTGAAGGTTATGTAGTCTGAAACAGTAATGTCTGTAATATTTTGTAACATCACACTTCAATTATATGTAACTAACTTGCAATAAAAACACAAGTTTACATAGAAAGGATGAAACCTCTAGCCAAACACCTGCACAACCTGCCAAATAATGTACAGGTAAGAGGTATGCCCACACAAAGATATGATATCTCAGGTTAGAAAGATACCACACAAGCAGGAGATCCCCAGCCAGTATATCACCTGGTTGCTGGACTGTTTACACAGCTGTGTGTCATTACTAAACTGGCTGCAGCCACACCTCACAAATGGTCTTGTTGGTGAAGAATGTACATAGCAGCCCTCTTAATATTGGTCTATGCATCATACAACTAGTATTCCTCTGGTAAAGCACTGTGATGATCTGAGGATGTCTGGCACAATACATTGCAGTGTCAGACTACAGATATGTCAGAAAATGTCTACTAAACAAAACAAGTACCGTGAGGAAAGTCCTGTGTACTCCTGAGAGGTATGGCTGCAGCACACAAAACCCTGGACTAGAGTACACCTATCTCTGGAACGGAGTCTCATTCTAACTGTAGAAGTTCACACTGGGCATGCTGCTACACTTAGAGAATCACAGGACATGTTGGAACCCACATCAGAATATATTACTGTATTGTATATATATGTCCATGCATACAGACAGCTATGCACACCTCAACAGTCCACACACACACACACACACACACACACACACACACACACACACACACACACACACACACACACCAGACAGGATTACCCTCAGCTAGCTGTAGGTGGCCCATATGTGATATATCTGCTTCTGTTGTGAGACACACACATATATATGGGCAACAGATAACATATGTCAAGCATACACACACACATAGATGTGGAGAACTGAGAGACAGACAGTGATACAAAGAGAGACACAGGGGGACACAGATAGAGCGAGTCACACACATGGATAACCTGAATGGCATACAGTGCTGTCCTGCTGTGGACAGTTGTAAACAGTTTCATGTGCCAGCATAAAAGGTGAGCCCCACTGTGTAACTGTACTGAGGCTGGGTTTATAATATCACTTCATCTGCCTGTGTATGTTTGTGTGTGTCCGTAGGTCTAAGTATTAGGAGACTCTTCCCACTCAGTACACTTCGCATTGCCCTACTTCACAAGATCTGCCACTTTCATTCACCTTTAGAAGTACCATTGAACACCAATCACCCGCTTAAGCTCTGTAGCACTTGCGATAACTGTGCAACACTATAGTACAAATAACTAGCTAGATAGGGGTTCTAATCTCAATACTGGCAACTGTGTGTGTGTGTGTGTGTGTATGTGTGTGTGTGTGTGTGTGTGTGTGTGTGTGTGTGTGTGACATTTGTGTGTGTGGAAGTGAGGGAGTGTGTGTTTGTAGGTGAAACAGTTTTAGGCCATTCCCACCCGCAACACT
This sequence comes from Protopterus annectens, assembly GCF_019279795.1. Classification (NCBI taxonomy): domain Eukaryota; kingdom Metazoa; phylum Chordata; order Ceratodontiformes; family Protopteridae; genus Protopterus; species Protopterus annectens. The sequence continues at coordinate 303,820,958 of NC_056728.1, forward strand.
TCTTAGTGTCCTACTTTATCAGTCCTGCTGATGTCATTCCCCTTATCAGCACCTTTGGTCAGTTGTCAGGCCAGTAAGCTCCATAGTGTGTGTGTGATAACTGTGTAACACTATAGTACAAATCACTAGCTGGACAGGGGTTCTAATATCAGATCTGGCAAATGAGTGTGTGTGTGTTTGAAAGAAGTATTTTGATGTTTCCCACCCAATGCCCTACTTTATCACTCCTGCCGATGTCATTTCCCTTAGCAGCACCTTTGGCCAGTTGTTAGCCCAGTAAGCTCTGTAGTGTGTGTGATAACTGCATAAAACTATAGTACAAATCACTAGCTAGACAGGGCTTCTAATCTCATCTGTGGCAAATTGGGTGTGTGTATGTCTGTAAGAAGAAGCATTTTGATAAGTCACCCACCCACTGCTTTACATTATCAGTCCTGCTGATGTCATTCCCCTTATCAGAACCTTTGGAAAGTCTCCTATATTATTCCCCTTCATAAAGGTGGCGATTCCCCTGAACTCTCCAACTATCGTCCTATTGCCATACTTTCTCCTTTATCTATGACAATGGAAAGATGTATCCATAGGCAATTATTAGACCACCTCCTCCTGAATAACCTACTTTCAAACTCCCAACACAGTTTCAGACCTTCCCATAGCACAACTACAGCCCTCCTTTCCTTTACAGACACCATCAACAAAAAAACGGAACCTTAACATGCTTTCCTCTGCAGTCTTCATTGACCTGTCTAAGGCTTTTGACATGGTAAATCACAACATACTTTTACACATTCTTAAATCTCGGTCACTTGATACACTGGCCATAAAATGGTTCCAGTCCTACTTAAATAACAGACATCAAGCAGTGCTCTGGAACTCCATTCTTTCTACCCACCTACCAGTTAATATTGGTGTCCCTCAGGGATCCATACTGGGCCCTCTCCTGTTTTCTATTTTCATCAATGACCTTCACCTAGTTACTCCCCAAGCCACATGTATACAGTACGCTGATGAGTCTACTCTTATCTGCTCAGCCACATCCTTATCCAAACTCCACTCCCTTACGCAAGAGGTATTTAATTCTGTCAAAATTTGGTTCTCAAATCGCTGTCTTCTATTAAATCCTAAAAAAACTAAACACCTACCAGCAAATCTCCCTCTATTGACTTCACTCTAACATCCAACAATGGTACTCTCATATCCCAAGATCCTACTACCAAACTGCCAGGTATCACCATTGACAATAACCTTACCTTTGACACTCATATCAATAATACTCTTTATAGGATCAAGCCTTTCCTCACTCCTACAACCAGAAAAACTATTGCCCACTCCCATCTAATCTCTACCCTTCTCTATGCCTCACCTATTTATACAAATCTGTCAAAGAACAACCTTCAAAAACTAGAAAACTCCTACAATAGCATAGCCAGGTTTGCCACAGGCAAACCCTTCAGAACGCACCACTGTATTAATCTAAAGCTTCTAGGATGGCTTGAATTACAGCAGCAGCTCAAACTTAACCAACTGACCATCGCCCACAAAATACTTTACCAACCTACCAAGACACCCATCCTTTCTAACCTTATGCACCCCTACTACAACCTAAAATCCCTAAGATCTTCCCAAAAAGTTCTTGTAAAAATAAATAAATCAAACAATAGAGCTGGTGACACTCTATTTGCTAACACAGTTGGAAAAACCTGGAACCTACTTCCCTCTGACCTTTCCTCACTTCCCTCTATTTCTCAGTTTAAAAATAAACTCAAGTCCTTCCTCTATTCACACTGGATGTGCACTTGTACTAAACCCGATTGACCAACATTGCTCTAATTACTTGACTCATCATATCCTACATTTCTCTGTAATAATCCCAACTTAACAACTACAACTCTACCTCTCCATCATAATCCTATCTACTACTTTATTCTTAAAATCGTAACTTGTCTTACTACTCTAACAAGTACTCATCCACCCTCTATTTTTCTTCCTTTACATCTTCCTTTCTTATTTTACATTCCATTCTGTATAGTGTTAGTTATTATCCTTACTCAACAATTTATTAGTAACCTTCTCAATAACTGCACTAATTCAAGTCCAGTAATTTGCATTTTTGTTTCCACGTACTTGTAAATGTGTGATCGCTTTGAAAAATATTTTTTTAGTATTTTTTGTATGAATTTTACCTGTATTCTAAATTTTTGTATATCTATAGACAGGTTATTTCATTAGTTGGAGCTTTTCTCCCCGGGCTTCTACTGAAAATGGACATATATCCAGTTAGACTGGCCCGGTCAACAAATGTAAAATAAATAAATAAAAATAAATAAATTTGTCAACCCAGTAAGCTCTGTAGCACATGCGATAACTGTGTAACACCATAGTACAAATAACTATATAGGCAGGGGTACTACTCTCATATCTGGCAAATGTGTAAGTGTGTATGTTTGCAGAAAGAAGTATTTTAATGTTTTCCACCCACTGCCCTACTTTATCAGTCATGCTGATGTCACTCCCCTTATCAGCATCTTTGGCCATTTGTCAGCCCAGTGAGCTCTGTAGCATGTGCTATACATGTGTAACCCTCTTGTACAAATAACTAGATAGGCAAAGGTTCTACTCTCAGATCTGGCAAATGTGTGTGTAGGTGTATAAGTGTGTATGTTTGTAGGAAGAAGTATTTTGATAAGTTTCCCACCCACTGGCATTGTTATCTGTCATGCTGATGTCACTCCCCTTATAGGTTCATAGGTGTGTACTAGGATAATGGCCCTGGAACCTTTACAAGCCTAGCCCATAGATGTGCACTGCTATTTTGCCACCTGATGTTAGTTCCCAGTGCCTCCATCAAGTACAGCCACTGGGGTGATCCCTGGGGTAAACTTTCAATTACCCATCCACTCATCAAAATTTCACTGGAACAGGGTCATCTAGGTGCTTTGCTTGACATGTATGGGAAGTCTATTCCTGGGCATGTGCACTCTCTGGGTGAGGAACCTGTCCCTCCAGCATGTTATGTTGATTGTGGTAATGAGGTTGAGGTCCCTGCAATGTGTGGTACAGAGGGATTGGGATGTCTTTAGATGTAGCATTTCTAAGAGAGCTGGGTCAGACATGGCTTTGCAAGTCAAGCAGAGATTGCCTCTAAGTAGGTGATATGATACAGAGAATAGCTCGAGTCTTTGGAGTCTGTGTAAGACATGTGCTTAATGCTTAGGATCCTCTTTGTGAGGTAGTTCTGTCTCAACTCCAGCTGTTGCAGGTGTCTAGTGAGGTACATGCCAAATGGGCCATTATACTTGATGATTGGTCTAATGAGGGAAGAGTACACAGAAATAAGTACCACTTTCTTCCTGGATGCAAAACCCTTGGTAATGAGATGTGCCACATAGGAGGATTTCCTGACCACAGTGGCAATGTGGTGGTTAAAGGAGAGGTTGCTTTCAACCTGTGTCCCCAGAACTCTTATAATACCTACAGTATTCAGTGGGCTCCCATCAATGTGGTACTTAGTGGGAACTGACTTTTTATCAAAGGGGATGATGATGCATTTTGTGGTGTTAAGCTTCAGGCCATGGTTTCCACACCAGTCAGTGGTCTCAGTGAGGCCTTTCTGTAGGATGTCTGCATCACTTGTGGAGTTAAAGATGGCTCCCAGCTTACAGTTGTCTGTGAACTTGGTCAGTCAGAGTTCCTTTGTGTTGGCATGGACTCCTGAGAAGTAGATTCTGAGCAGGAGAGTACCCAGGAGTGATCCCTGTGTGACTCCACTTGTGACTGGTTAACAGTCTGACTTGGAGCTCACTACTTTTGCACTGTGTGTTCTATCTGTGAGCCAATTTGCAGCCCCCCTAGTGATATAGTGGTTGATGCCTAGGTTGGTGGGTTCATCAATAATTCCTGACCGAGGAATGGTATCAAGAGTATTGGCCAGATTGATGAAGGCTGTATGCAGTGCCTTACTGTTATACACAGCCCTGGTAAATGACTCAAAGAAGTTGACCAGGTTGAGCAGGCATGATCTCCCTTTCACAAGGCCAAACTGTGTGGGATCCAGAGGTAGGAGGTTACCTATATGTTTGTTGATCAGGTCCCTGATGATGCACTCCATAGCTGCACATATCAGACTCATCAGACTAATGGACTGATAATTCCCAGGGTCTGTAGTTACCATACCTTTATGGAGAGGGATGACTGTAGCAGTGTACCATTTGGGAGGGCAAAGCCTGAGGTGAAGCTGTGACTGAACAGGGCACACAGATGTGGTGCCAGGTATCTTTGTAGTTCATGTAGAACATAGCCAGGGATAATTTGGGGTCCCATTGAAGCTCTATTATTGCCTGTGGACAATGCAGGTGTAACCTAGGCAGCAGTAATCCTGGGTGCCTGGCATTCTTATGGCATTCTGATTGTTCCCCTGGGGGGAGAGGGGTAAAGCTGGCACTGAATGTGTTGGCAAGAATGTTGGCAATATATGTTGGCTCAGTATAGTAGGTTCCATTGTGCAGTAACTCAGAGCCCTTCTGGGCATTGGCGTGGAGGTTCTTGATATAACTATCAAAGGATTTGTGTTTGTTGTCAGTGTCTGCTGCAATTCTGCAATCATAGGTGGCTTTAGATGATCTCATGAGGGATCACAAGTTGTTACTGAGGCTAATAAGGGACTCTTACCACTCTTGGGACTCCACTTTTTTCTGCAACAGTTTCTTCTTTCTGTTATACAGATTATTAATGACAGGGGACCACCAGATTGGCCTCCAGTGTTTGGAGGAGAGTTTCATGGTTCTGTTGGGTATGGCTAGTTCCATGTATTGATGTATATGTTTCTACAGTGCATTTGTGTATGATTCGGCAGTCATGCAGGTAATTTCCATTGGCATGGGTGCTGTGAAGTTAGCCACCTCTGTTCTTATGAGTCCAAAGTCAGCTTTAGAGAAGCTTTTGAACGTGGTTACCTTTGTGGGGGGTGTAGATGAGATGTGGATTTCCATGATGATTACTGTATGTTGGATCTGACCAGGTAGCGACTGACTACTGTTGTCAAGCAACAGTCCCATATGTTAGTAATCAACACAGGTCAAGGATGTTGCTTCCTCTACTGGGGGTCAGAATGAGCTGGTCCAGGGCATTGGAACTGATGAATTCCAGGAAGCAATGGGCAGTGTACTGGTGTTTGAGTATCTTTCCCAGTTTATGGAGGGGTAGTTGAACTCTCCTACTATAAAAGTGTTGGGTTGGACCTTGATAGATTCCAGGGTATTCAGGAATGTGGATTGAGAGTCTAGGGACATGGATGGGGACCTATAGTAGGCTATGACCTGGATTGCACTATTACCCAGTGTCAGTTATGCCTGAAGTATCTCAGATCCATTATGCTGTGATACTACTGTGAATGTGTGCATATCCATTAATAATATGGAGACACCACCACCTTTGGAGCTGTGGTCCATGTTTTGGGGCTGACAGGTGTGGAATGAGTTATAGGTTGGTAGTGCTTGGGGTGCTGTCTGCTGCTGTAAACCAGGTCTCCGTTACAGTACAAATGTCAATGTTCTCCATTGTGAGGAGTGCTTTGAGTGGCTGCATTTTGGGATATAGATGTGTAGTGTTGAGCAGCATGACCCTCAGACTTCATATATGTATAGCTGTTACAGTGATAATTTCATTTGGAACACCACCTAAAAAGGCAGTGGTAGCAAGACACTTAGCCAGTACCTGGAAACCCAGGGGTGACAGATGTAGGCCATGTCTGGCAAGCCATTGAAGTCTGTCAATCATGTCATCCCAAGTAGATACTCGATCCCACGAGAGTGACACCAGGCACTTAAGCCGATTGTTGGAGTCAATCATTTGTTATTTGTACTGCTGTATCATTCTGGGTGAGAGTAGTATACTGTTCAGGGCTACTGTCATACCTGCCTGGCCCACATAATTTGTGAGCTCCACCATTTCTCTTTTCATATAGTCCATGGAGGTGCATCTCAGGTCATTCACACACACATGGACGATAACAGAGTGATACTTGTAGTTGTTGTGGAGTGACCTGACTGGGAGTGTTGTGTGTTGGATTCTGTCACCTGATAGATAGCTGACTGTTACCTCCTCCATGTTCAACCTAGGGAGTGGAACAACTGTGTGCCTCACTATTGAGTCACCTATGATTACTGTATCAGGCAAGGTGGTTAGCCTTTGGGGCTTAGGTTGAGGGGCACATTGTGTAGGTGAGATATGTGTCCTGTGATTTGTGCTGTGTTGTGGTGGTCGAGTGGGTGTCTGTCTTGGCAGCCTCTGCTGTTTGGGTAAATGTCTATTGAGTGCCTCTGTGAAGGTGGGTGTGTGGTTATTGTTTGTACGTCAGAGCTGTGATAGTGGGTGTTCTGGAGGAGTATGTGTTCCATGTGTGTGTTGCAGGTGTTGACCCTTCTCCTCTTGTCCAGCTAGTCCAGTCTTCACTGGAGAGTGCATATCATCCAATTTGGTGATATAAGAGTACCTCTCACAGGTCTGAGTGTTTGGATTTTAGAGGAGAGGGTTGTCTGTGTACATGAGGCAGTTGCAACAGTACAGAAGTATGTGTTCCATGTGTGTTTTGCAGGTTTTGACTCTTCTCCTCTTGTCCAGCTAGTCCAGTCTTCGCTGGAGAGTGCATATCATCCAATTCGGTGATATAGGAGTACCTCTCACAGGTCTGAGTGTTGGGATTCTAGAAGAGAGGGTTGTCTTTGTATATGAGGCAGTTGCAACAGTGCCTCAGAATGCCCAAGTGCACCAGGTTAATGGGCAAAAGCACAGAGAACTGCACTTTAATCATGCCAGGAGGGATGTTCATAACTACTAAGTACTGGAGCTAATTCTGGGAGGAATGACTACTGCTGATGGCTCTCAAGTGTGCTAGAATAATTGATAAAAACCTGTTGAAGTGCAAAGCTATTAGGCTATTTGAAGTGCATTACAGAAAGAACTAGCAAGATCAAAGGGAAGAACTGAAGGCAGACTTTCTGGCACCTGTAACAGTTTACCTCAGCTGTGCAGGTATGAGCACCTTTGGCCAGTTGTCAGCCCAATAAGCTCTGTAGCAGGTGAGATAACTGTGTAACATTGTAGTACAAATAATTAGATAGGCAGGGGTTCTAATCTAAATACTGGAAAGTGTGTGTGTGTGTGTGTGTGTGTGTGTGTGTGTGTGTGTGTGTGTGTGTGTGTGTGTGTGTGTGTGTGTGAATCATATACTGTGTGGGTTATACCATTTTGAGCAGTGTACCACCCTGTAAACTTCCCATCACCCTACTTTACTGGGCTTGTTGATGTCATTCACCTTAGCAGTACGTTGGGACTAGGTGAAATCATATAATCTCTGTGGCACATTTAACTGCGTAACACTATAGTAGAAATAACTAGATAGGTAGGGGTTCTAAGCTCAATACTGGAAACTGTGTGTGCGTTTGTGTGAAAAACATATACAGTGTGTTTTTTACCATTTTGAGTTGTGTACCACCTTGTAAACTTCCCATTGTCCTACTTTATTAGGCCTGCTGATGTCATTCATCTTAGAAGTACCTTGGGACGAGATGAAATCATGTAAGCTCCGTGATGCTTATGATAACTGCATAACACTATAGTAGTAATAACTAGATAGGTAGGGGTTCTAATCTCAATATTGGTAAGTGTGTGTTTATGTGAGAAACATATACTGTGTGGGTTATACCATTTTGAGTTGTATACCACCTTGTAAACTTCCCATCATCCTACTTTATTAGGCCTGCTGATGTCATTCATCGTAGAAGTACCTTGGGATGAGATGAAATCATGTAAGATCTGTGGCGCTTATGATAACTGTGTAACACTGCAGTAGTAATAACTAGATAGATAGCGGTTCTAATCTCAATACTAGCAAGTTTGTGTGTGTGGGTTTCTTTGGGTGAAAATCATATCCTGTTTGGCTGATAACATTTTGATTTTGTACCATCCATGCCTGTTTACCACCTCCTGATGCCATTACTTTATATAGCATGGTAACAGCATCTGCCTCACATGCAGCATGTTAAACCATTGTACAGGCCATACCACTCCTCCGTACAGATGTCTACGGAAATTCCAGATGTTTGCAACCTATATGTGGTCTGTGTCCCTTAACAATGCCTATGTATATGATATTGCTGCCAAATTGGCCACAGTGAGTTTAGTGACACACATACCAGAACAGGCATCATACCTGACTGAAACATCATGCTGATACAATGTCTGCTACACTATCACTTGTCCAAGCTTGTAGGAGCAATACATGACTTCACATCCTATTCCTGGTGGGTTATCTTACTATCCATGAAGGCATTCAGAACATTATATGTTGTAAGAGGGAGTGTGTTATGTCTCATGAATATAAACTATGTGGGGCATGTCATGTGCATGTAGTACTGCAGTACATCAAGGTGGAAATGTAGGTTTACTAATCTGTCTATTGCCAACTGTGTCAATGTTACTGTGTGCACATCCCCTGTGTCAGTTCTTACCATGTGTATGCAAATGCTATACCATTTTGTCTCCCTGTTCCACCCGATGAACTCAAGAATACATACCATAAACCTGTCATACACAGTATCATGCATGCCCTCATCAACTGCATCAGGGTTGAGTGTATGGGAAAGAAATGGCAGGGCCAACAGGTGTTAGGTGAATCTGTTGCAGTTGATGTAATGCATATGCTTGTGAGGGACCTCCTGATAGTACTGCAGTAACCTGTTCTGTATGTATGAGCCTGTGGTACTACACAACACTGAGCTGACATGTCTGAAGTCTACCTGTCTGTGACAAGGGGTATGTATGCAAGGTCACACTGTCTGACAACAGTGTCCCTCACACACTGTTGCATGCATACACACCTGGTACATGTACATATAAAGCTGTACCTTGCCTATGACACGGTCAGTGTATTCCCACTCTGCCATACTCTCTCTTGGGAATGTCTGCATGGACACAGCCTGCAGACACACAGACACCTGGAACACAAACAGAATACAGCATGTCAGACTACATTCAGTCAGTGGTACTAACAACAATAATGCATCCTGGCTAATAAAGTACATACACCTGTATGTGTACCCATAACAAATGCAAGCAGACAGCACCTTACATAGTATTAAATAGCTACACTGTACTATATTCACCCTATGCTTCAGACTCATATTAGCATGTCCCTGCATTGATGGTATGGATGACAGGGATGTGGCACAGGTATCATTACATGCACAGGGTGTGGTGTGGGTTTGCCAGAGGCCTAGGCTGGGCCATACAGTTGAAATCATGTGTGTGTGTTTGGAGGGGCATCCAGTAGATGGGCTATGCAGAGGTGCTGTGTGTGTCTGGAGGTGACCTGCCTGTGAAACAGAAATGTGTGTGTGTGTGTGTGTGTGTGTGTGTGTGTGTGTGTGTGTGTGTGTGTGTGTGTGTGTGTGTGCGCGCATATGTATGCATGCAGACAGTCATACCATGTGGCTATCCTACACAGGGGTAAGTTGGACAGCTGTGGACCGTACATAGCAGGGTGTCCAGTTCACTGTCTCCAGCCACAGACATGGGAAGTGGTTCTGCCAGGGGTATCACTGGCACTACCAGGCCCATGACCAGATGCAGTACTGCTTCCTGATGGTGACTGCTGTCTGCTGTATCTGTGCCCCTGATGGGACTCTACAGGACCACGTGCCCATGGCCTGCTCTGGTGTGATGTGGACAGCAACCCCTCTTCGGTAGTGTTGTGTCACTGCCACTACAGCAGTGTGAAGGTGCATGGCCCAGTAGACTCTCAGCTGTTGTTGGTACTGACCTACATCCACTTGGCCGATGCCCATCTCCCACCACACACTCTAGCACAGACGTGCCATGGTCGAGGATTGCCAAGTTCTCACCCCACCGTCTATTCATGACCTCATTATTTTGACCTGTGGCCTCAACAAGGTCATGTATGTTGCCGCATAAATAAGGAAAAGTTACATTCACCACCCTGAGTATTTGTCTGGCGTGGCATTCACTATGTGCCTGTGCATTCATTACAGCCCAAATCATGTGCCTGGTGACTCCTGCTGTGGCACTTGTGACAGCGGCTTGATGAGCAGTGGTCCTCCTGCAAGCACCCCTGCCCATCCACCTGTGTGGGACCTTGCCTGCAGTCTGGCTATGGTTAGTATCTTCACTCACACCTGCCCTAGTCACCGGACTAGACTGTTCAATGCCACCACCTGCCAACTTTGCATCATCTGTGGTCACTGGTGATGGGGCATATGTGGGCATTGTCACTGTGTGTGAGGATGGTGTGGACAAGAGTGGGATGCCAAACAATGGCACAGATTCTGCCCCTGACAACCCCACCTGTACCTCACTATTCCTAACATCATTGTCAGAGTCTGCAGAGATAATGACATCAGTTTCCAAGCGGGAGGGACCATGAATCCCATCTCCACCTGTGAGGGGAAGACAACATATGAACATTAATACCTGTACTTTGAGGATGGCTGGTATACACACACACACACACACACACACACACACACACACACACACACACACACACACACACACACACACACACACACACACACTTACAGATGAGGTGGCACACATCTGTTATACAGACCACACATTACCCAAATGGTGACATGCATGACACACGGCCCTCAACATCATGCATCACAGCCAGTTTTACTACATGTAACTAACAATATAGAGCTCTGGGATATGTGATTAATGTTAGTAGGTGATGGCCCTTCCCCAGCAAAGATTGCACCCATGTACACATCATTGCTGTTCACCTGTATAGCACAGTGGCAAGTACTACAGAACATACCTCACAACTGTACAGATCCTCGCAGGATGTGTAGATGTCTGGCTCATAGCTCATATGTTTGCTCTGTTTCTCATAACCCCTGCGTTTCTATGATACATAACTGGGATGATCTGAGGAGTGACATCACTGATTAAAGACATACATTTGAGTGTCAGACATCCAAACCAGCAGTAAATGTATGGTCACACAATTCCTGTTACACCATCAACTTTCCAAACTTACAGTGGATATGATAAGTGTACACAACCCTGTTAACATGACATGTTCTTGTAATATGTAATATGAGACTGCAATAATGCATTCAAATATGTTACCCACCTTTCATGTGACATGTGACCTGTGCAATCTAATTGATAACCAAACAAATGTGTTACATGTAAAATATAATGACTACAATATATACAATATGGTGGTTGCATAGGTGTGCACACCCTTAGAATGATACTTTGTTGAAGCACCTTATAAGTGACTTACAGCATTCACTTTTCTTGTGAAGGTGTCTATCAGCATGGCACATCTTGACTTGGCATTATTTGGCCACTCTTCCATGCAAAGGTCACCCAACTCTATCAGATTGCAAGGGCAGCTCATGTGCACAGCCCTCATCAGGTCACACTAGGGTTTTTCTATCTGGTGTAGGTCTAGGCTCTGGCTGGGCCAATCCATAGCCATGAGTGTGTTCAGGTGGAGCCATTCTTAGGTAGCTTTGGATGTATGCTTCAGGTCTTTGTCATGTTGAAGGCTGACACACCTCCCCATCTTCAGCGTTCTTGCAGATGCCTGATGGATTTGGGCCAAATGTGGGTGTTATTTGGAACTGTTCAGAATTCCCACCTCCATGACTACAGGCCCAGTACTGGCTTTGGAACAGCATCCCCACAGCAGGCCACTGCCACCAACATGATTCACCATGGGGATGTTGGTCTTCAGGTTAAGAGAGGTGTTGCTTGTGCACCACACATACCTTTTGGTATTGTGGCTGTGAGGTCAATCCATAGTCGCATTACACCATAACACATTTTCACACATGCCTTTGGGAGACTTGATGAGCTGTATTGCAAATTGTATCCACCCCTGAATGTTTTTTGGTGTGGAGAAATGCTTCATCTTCTGACCCTACCCCATATGCTAGACATATGCAGAATATGGGAGAGCTTTCTCACATGTAGTACACAACACCAGTACTTGCAAGAGATTCCTGCAACTCCCTCTGTGTTGCTGTATATCTCCTGGCAGCCTCCCTGACCAGGATTTGACTTGTTTTGTTATCATTGTTGGAGGGACATCAGGTTCTTTTCAAAAGCACTGCTGTCCCATATTCAATCCACCTTTTGATAACTGTCTCCATTGTGTTCCACGATGTATGCAATGCTGTGGTAATGTTGTAGTACCCTACTCTTGACTGATACCTTCCAAATATGAGATCCCTTTGCTGCTTTGTAAGCTGTCTGAAAGCCATGGCTGTTGCTGTTGCAGGCAAATGAGCAAATATCATGAATATTGTACTTGGCAGCAGACTGTTATTTGGTGTTACTCAGAGTGCCTTTACTAGATGGCAGGTGTGTACTCAAGCAGACTGAATGCTGTCAGTAAATCACAAGCTGCTGCAATAAAATATTATTTGAAGGGTGTGCACACATATGCATCCAGCTTATTGTAAGGTTTGTATACTCCATATTTAGTGCCCAACAGATTGATTGGTTTTACAAGTGATTCATTCATGTCATAGGTCACATTACAGGTTGGGAAAGGTGTGGACTGACATATTGTGGTCTCAATTTGTATATATATCACAAACACCTGGCATTTTAACAGGGGTGTGTACACTGTTTATATCCACTGTATGACAGTAATGTTTCACACATGTCCCTACCTTAGGCCATTTCTCCCCTCATTTTGCTGGGCTCTGTCCAGAAGTCTTGCACTGAAAGGTTGTGAGGTATGCTACAGGGATGTTACATTCTCTTCATATAGGCCCCTGTGGTGACCACTGTCATGCAATGCAGTTAACTCCATCACAAGTGAACATGCACATAATGCACTATGGCTATGAGTGACAGTTGTGTGCATGGTACATTGCATGGCCTTCACATGTCTGGGGTTTGGCAAACCACAACAGAACAATTCCATATTCATCAGCTTCAGACTGCTATCCCACATGCAGACCGTAGGAACCTAGTTAGTTGTGGGAGAGAAGTATTGTCAGCAGACTCACATGTGGCATTGGTACAGGATGGATGCAGCATGTCTGCACATTTACAGTACAGCCCCAATACTACACAATTTGCTGTCCTTCACCATAGACGTTAACTTCTGTGCATTAGAAAACCCAATCCACAACTGCAAACTGACCTGACACATGCACATAGATATTCTACAAATACAAGTATGTCTGCTACACTAGTCTAGTAGTCTCCACTGGGGCCTTACCTGCACACCCCTTGTCCATTCTCTAGGTGCCACCCACCTCCAGCATGTGGAGGGTCTGTACACTGATGTTGTACTGGGATGGGTGCCCCAAGGTTGCTGAGGAGCTCCCTGGTGGGTGTCAGTGGGGGCTGCATGGTTGGGCCCCCACCTCTGGCTCTGCAGTCCCTGACCACTGCAGCAGCCCTTTGCCAAGCATGGCGTATGAGGTCATTTGCACAATGCAGGACCTGCTTGTATGTATGTGTGTGCAGGCCAACATTGTTTACCCTGTGGACAAGGTTGTCCCACAGGCCGTTCCTCTCTTTCAGATATTGCTGGCTCCAGCCAAACATTATGGCATGGTTCTGTAGTATGGCTTCTATGATTATATTTGTCTCAGCCGCTGAGAAAGTTGACCTTTGCTGATGCGACATTGCACCTGGAAGACAAAAAAAGGGAAACACATCACAGGACCTCATACATTTGGCAACAGTATGTACAGAACCTGCACAGCTACATTAAATACCAGTAGCCACCACTTACAACCACACCATACCCCTTTAATCTATCAGCACTGTATCTGCTTGCATTGCACTGCTGGTCCTGATGTGTCATATTCCCTCCAATGAAGCCTAGTTAATTTCATAATCTTCTACTCCTCATTCATGTCTGTGTAGAGGGATGACATTGGCCATCTTCCATGCAGATGGGGCGTGGATGGTGCCAAGGCTTGGTGTGACTGCAGTGGGTAATGGAGCTGGGAGCACATGTCTGAGTTCATGTAGGATGCGGACAGGGATGTTATCAGGTCCCATAAAGCACATAAAGCACTATGGCTATGAGTGACAGTTGTGTGCATGGTACATTGCATGGTCTTCACATGCCTGGGGTTTGGCAAACCACAACAGAACAATTCCATATTTATCAGCTTCAGGCTGCCATCCCACATGCAGACCGGAGGAACCTAGGTAGTTGTGGGAGAGAAGTATTTTCAGCAGACTCACATGTGGCATTAGTACAGGATGGATGCAGCATGTCTGCACATTTACAGTACAACCCCCAATACTACAAAATTTGCTGTCCTTCACCATAGACGTTAACTTCTGTGCATTAGAAAACCCCATCCACAACTGCAGACTGACCTGACCCATGCACATAGATATTCTACAAATACAAGTATACAAGTATGTCTGTGTAGAGAGATGACATTGGCAATCTTCCATGCAGATGGGGGATGGATGGTGCCAAGGCTTGGTGTGACTGCAGTGGGCAATTAGCTGGGAGCACATGTCTGAGTTCATGTAGGATGCGGACAGGGATGTTATCAGGTCCCATGGATACTTATGTTTATTGCCTTTCAGTAGGCAATATGTATCTTTTCACTGGTGATGAGAGGTGGGGTGTGGGTGCTCTGCATATCCACCTATAGTGATGCTGAACCAGGAGGTGATGTTTGCCCTACACCTATCCACAGCAAGTTGGCTATAGCTATGTTGTGTGTATGTAGTCTGAATGACCACCATAACAGGGTGGGTTGGTTTGTTGCCTCTGAAATTGCAGACATATGCAAAGATAATCTTGCGATTGCCATTGGTGGATGTGTCCAGTTTGTACTTATAGTTAGCCTTACAGTACTCCACCTGTGACCTTATATGCTTGATCAGACAAAGGCTGACTTGATGCCAAGTTGAGGTCTGCTGCTAATTTGCCCTGTACAGCCAATATAGGGACCAAGTCTGGTTTGTGTATTGCTGCTGTCCAGCAAAGGGGATTACTCTACTTTGGTGGAAGCAGGTTTTACAAGTAAGGTATTGCTGAGTCCAGATAAATACGTTGGTGTTCATATAGCTGTTTGTAGTAAGCATAGACACACAGTTGGATACCTCTGCAATTTCAAACAGATAATCATGCTTATTGTAGTACCCATGGCTGTGTCAGGGCAATGCAACAACCGGTATCTGTAGAAATGTCACTCTGTTGGATGCACAGTAACTAAGATTACACACATGTACAACATATACAGTTATTTAACTGACCTTTTGCATCCCATGTCTGTTGTTATGAGGTGGCCAGATACACCTACTCATACTGTCATGTTCATAGGTTCATAGGTAGGTACTAGGCTATCGGCCCAAGGAGTCCCCGTTGACTACGATGTTTGCAGATGACATTGTCATCTGTACTGAGAGTAGGGAATGGATTTAGGAGACCCTGTAGAGGTGGAAGTATGCTCTAGAGTGGAGAGGAATGAAGGTCAGCAGGTCTAAGTCAGAATATCTGTGTGCGAATGAGAGGGAGAGTAGCGGAACGTTGGGGATGCAGGGAGTAGAGTTGGCAAAGGTGGATGAGTATAAATGATTGGGATCACCATTTTAGAGTAATAACAACTGTGGAGGACAGCTGAAGAAGAGAGTACAGGCAAGATGGAGAGGGTAGAGAAGAGTGTCAGTACTGATTTGTGACAGACAAGAACAAATAAAAGTGAAAGGTAAGGTCTACAACAGGGTATGAAACTAGCTATGTTATATGGGTTGGAGACAGTGTCATTGACAAAAAGGCAGGAGTCAGAATTGGACATGGCAGAGTTACAGATATTAGGATTTGGTTGTGATGAGGGTGGGTAGGATTAGCAATGTGTATATGACAGGGTCAGCCTATGTTGGACGGTTTTGAGACAAAGCCAGAGAGGTAAGATTACATCAGTTTGGACATATGCTGCAGAGAGATGCTGAGTTTATTGGGAAAAGGATGGTAAGGATGAAGCTGCCAGGTAAGAGGAAAAGAGGAAGGCCTCAGATAAGGTTCCTGGATGTGGTGAGAGAGGACATGCAGGTGGTTGGTGTGACACAGCAGGATGCAGAGGACAGGTAGAAATGGCAACAGATGAGACACTGTGGTGAACCCTAATGAGAACAGCCAGAAGAAAAAGAAGGAGATGTTGTAATGTCAGTATTCACATATTTCCCAATGATTTACCAGACATAATACAACGGTATGAGTAAATGACTGCAAATATGAGGCACCCATATGGTCAGTGTGCATAACACTGGACAGTTTAATGGTATGAGCTTAGTATATCACATGCAGTTTAACACACACGTGTGCAACAGTACTTTACTACGCAAATACCATGTATAGGTCTCTCACATTTCTGAGACAACCAAGTATATCATGGATGGTTGTATTCACAAGTAAGATATGGATATCTACAACATCCCAGTAGCTGGCCTAGCATTGTCGCAGCCAGTATTGTTCAACACACACTGCAGAAGTAGTCATATGTAAGCCATCCTTTCCTGGGGTGACTCAGGGGCCTGACCTATGATCTATGTCACTGCAGACAGACCCAGATGTTATGGCCATGGGTTCTGATGAGCAATATATGAGTATAGCAAGTCTTGTTGAGACATATATGTTACAGTTACTATTTCTCATTGTTACATACCCCCCTACTGCAGTCCATTACATGCTTACTTGTTTGACATACCTGTTTGTTTTATTCAAGTGTAGGTGGTTATGTCCTGCTTGGTTTTTATTTTTCTTTTCATTGTTTTCTCTCTCTCAAGGATGTAGGGTGTACATCTCTTTTGCATAGGCAGCAGTTTGCTTTTTGTAGGTTATGCTCATGAGCAGCTGATGGCCTGTGCACCAATTGGTGTCCCCACTTGATAATTGCATGCAGGACAGCTGTGTTGTTATTCATATAGCTAATGCCATGGCAACACACTCCTTTCATTGAGTACATCATGTGAGCATTGGCCCTTTTCCTTGCCAGTGAGGAGGACGCCATGGAGGTGTGTGAACAACAGCATCACAGAGAGTATTTGGAAATACCTCTTACAATCAAAATTGTGGAGACAGCCCAACAGAATGGGGGAGAATGTTCCAGACATAGAGACAGAATGTAAGTATTGCTGTTATACATTTGGATTAATGCTAGTCTAACAGGGTTTGTGTGGACATGGAGTTCCTGGATGATTTTAATTCTGACAGTGTTATGGGTTTGACATAACTCTCACCTGTAGGGCTATCTGCAGAATGACCAGAATTTGGACTCCTATGTTTGGTGTATTCCTCAGAGATTGTTTGCCTTTGGAAAATCAGTAGCATACTCTGGGGATTGCAGTCAGTAACTGTTAACATCCATTTGTGCTTCTGACCTCATATCCCTCAGAAAAGATATGTTACAACTAACCCTGTTACAACAGCAACATTCTTAGTTTATAACATTAGTATTTCAAATATGCCCCTGTTTTTGGGCCTCTGTCCTACAATTATGTCAGGCTTTGTCCAGATGTCATGCAGTAAGAGGTTGATAGTTATGGTATATGATTATTTAGTGCCTACATTCCTGACATTATCCCAGTGATGTATCAGACTGTCATACATGTTATGTGGAAGAGGCCTTATATATGAGGGGAAAGCCTGGACATTCTGTGGGACTCTGTACAGTTGTGAGGTCTGTGTATTTCTGGCAATTGTTGACAGACTGTCAAGATTGCCTAGCAGTGAATTGTGTCAATGTTATTTGGCCTGTATAGGGAAGGGCATGCATGTATGTGTTATGGCTCCTTTTCTATATGTCTGTTCATGCTGCTCCTGTTTCTGGTGGTCTATCAGCTGTATATATTTGTAGAGACAGATTGAGACATGTCCCATACCACAGTCAGGCATCATAGTACACTGTGAATTGAGCCAGTATATGTGGGGGTAGTGTGTGAGTGGTAAACATGTTAGGTTTTTGTTCACACAGTCCTTATACTGTACTGTTCCTTTGGCTTACTGGTATGTCACTGTGACTGTGGTTGAATTGTTTGTGGGTATGCACTTTCACACTGGTGTCTGTTTTTCAGTGCTGAGACATCCCTGTAGTGCCTGATATATTTGCCAATACATGCGCAATTCCCCCTAGAAGATTTGGGTTAGTGTTGTGTCAGTCTGTCTGTAATTTGGACAGTGCTTGCTCACATGCTTAGCAGCTGAGTATAGTTTCCCTAATGTAATGTTATGTCCAGATATTTGTAGGACATAGTGTTGCCTGGCCCCCATAAGTGTTGTGTATTTCTGACACATCAGTGGGCTGATGTGAGGATTTCAGTCACTAACTAGTGGGAAGTAATTGAGTGTTAGACTTGTGCTATTTTAGTCAATATATATTAGGACAGGCATGAGAGTGTTACTGCAGCAACAGTCTCAGCTTATCTACTCCAGTATTTCAGATATGTCCCTATTTCCATGGCTTTCTCCCCCCACTTTGTCAGGCCTGGCCCAGATTCATTGCACTAAGGGGTTTTGAGCCTATCTTGGAACTGTCTGGTTTGTTGCGGTATGTCCAGGTTTATTGCTCATTTATTTATTTATTTTAAATTTGTTGACCGGGCTAGTCTAGCTGGATATATGTACATTTTCAGTAGAGGCCCGGGGAGATAAGCTCCAAAGTTCAATTACAGTACATATCTACAGAAGTACATACATGAGATCGACTACATTAATAATAACTAAAGCAGTATTAGCTAAAAGGTGGTTACAGGTATATAGAGTATATAACACAAAATATTGATTAAACATAATACAATTTATCATGAGGCTGCATTTTAACTGTTCAGAAAGATTGATAGTAAAACACATAATATAATTCTAGATATAAGAAGGGGAAAAAAGGAAAGTAAGACTGGAATAGAAGTTGAGTAAGAAAATTCTAATCGTGAAGACTGGAACTTTTATGAGAGCATACTAATAGGTAAGGCTAGGTAGTAGAGGTAGAATGGTAGTTGAATTCTGATGTGTTTGTTACCGAGCTGAGAAAGTGAGGTAGAAACAGGTAGCTAGAGCATATAAGGTGGGGTTGAAACAAGTAGTGAGAGCATGTAGGTTAGTTAGGTTTAGTACAGGGGCACATCCAATGTGTTTTAAGGAAGAGCTTAAGTTTATTTTTAAACAAGGAAATAGAGGGAAGTGTTGAAAGTTCAGTGGGGAGTAAGTTCCAGATTTTCCCAACAGTATTAGTGAAGAGAGAGTCTCCAACTCTATTGTTTGATTTGATAATATTTATGAGGATTTTTTGTGAAGATCTTAGGGATTTCAGGTTATTATAGGGATGAATAAGGTTAGATAGTATGGGTGTCTTAGCAGGTTGATAAAGAATTTTATGGGCAATGGTCAGTTGATTATATTTTAGCTGTTGCTGTAATTCCAGCCACCCTAGGTATTTTAGATTAATACAGTGGTGTGTTTTAAAAGGGTTACCAGTGGCAAATCTGGCTATGTTGTTGTAGGAGTTTTCTAGTTTTTTAAGGTTATTTTTTGACAGGTTAGTGAAAATGGGAGAGGCATAGAGTAGGGTAGAGATTAGATGGGCGATAGTTATTCTAGTTGCAGGAGTGAGGAAGGGTTTGATCCTATATAGAAAGCCTATTTTTCTGTTAGTTGTTTTCAAGATATTATTAATATAAGTGTCAAAGTTAAGATTGCTGTCTATGGTGATACCTAGCAGTTTGGTAGTAAGATCCTGGGATATAACAGTACTATTATTGGAAGCTATAGTGAAGTCAATTGGTGGAGATTTATTGGTAGGTGTAAAAAGTAGAAGTTTAGTTTTTTTGGGATTTAGTATGAGACAGTGTTTTGTAAACCATAGTTCTACTGAGCTAAATAAGTTCTGTGTAAGGAAGTGAAGTTCAGATTCAGATGTGGCTGAGCATATAAGTGTAGAATCATCTGCATATTGTATGCATGTAGCTTGGGGAACTGCTTCGTGAAGGTCATTGATGAATAAGGAAAATAGGAGTGGGCCTAGTATGGACCCTTGAGGGACACCAATATTAACGGGTAGTTGGGTAGAAAGAGTGGTATTCCAGAGCACAGCTTGATGTCTGTTATTTAAGTAGGATAGGAACCATTTTATAGCTAGTGCATCAAGTGACAGAGATTTCAGAATGTTTATGAGTATATTGTGATTTTACCATGTCAAAAGCTTTGGACAGGTCAATGAAAAGTGCAGAGGAGAGCATGATAAGGTTGCGGTTTTTGTTGATGGTGTCCATGAAGGAGAGGAGGGCAATAGTAGTGCTGTGGGAAGGTCTGAAGCCATGTTGGGAGTTGGAGAGCAGATTATTATGGAGAAGGTGGTCTAATAATTGCCTATGGATGCACTTTTCCATAACCTTAGATAAAGGGGAGAGTAGGGCTATGGGACGATAGTTGGAAAGGTCAGTGGAGTCTCCCCCTTTATGAAGGGGAATAATATGTGAGACTTTCCAAAGATTGGGGATGTATCCTTCCGTAATGCTTCCATTGATGAGAATGGAGATGGGGTAGGCAATAGATTTGGCTGCTAACTGTAAGTATTTTGCAGGTAGTTGGTCAGCAGTGGGAGTGCAAGGTTTAAGTTTTTTTAAAAGGGTGAGAATAAAAGCTGTAGGGACAGGTTGGAAGTGAAATGGAGGAGGTGGGTTAGATTCAGACTTAGATGAGGTTGAATTTTGTGGAGAGAGTTGACTGGCTAGAGTTTGAATAGTTTTGGTGAAAAAGGTATTAAAGGCATTGGCAGTTTGTTTGGGGGTCATATTTCTGGTCTGTTCCACAGATGCATTATTTTCATATCCCTGGTAAATCACTGTGATGATCTGAGGATTTCTGACGGTAAATGATGACATACATTTCAGTTTCAGAACTCACGTCCTTCAGAATATGTATGTTGAAACAATGTCACTCAGGCAACATTCTACATTTATAAGAGCAATATTTGAAATATGTCCCTAGTTTTGTCCCATTGTCCCCCCATTTGGACAGCCTAGGGCCAGATTTCTTGCAGTAAGGGGTTGGTAGGTATGGTTCTGAGGTATGACTCCAGTACATGTTATGAGTATATATATATATATATATATATATATATATATATATATATATATATATATATATATATATATATATATATTTATGTGTGTAGATATATATTATATATATATATATATATATATATATATATATTTGTTTTTCTATATATGTGCATATATATATATATATATATATATATATATATATATATATATATATATATACACATATGTTTATATTTTATATGCATATCACTATTTATATTATGCATTTATTTGTCCATATATATGCATCTCCATACATCTATACATGTGTATATGTATAAATACGAGGCCTGACTAATTCTGCAGAATCATTTCCCTACTGTTGAATGGGTATATGTTAGAAAAAGCATCAGCAATCCCTAAAGCTCAAATGGTGTACTAGCACATTGCTTTTGGTATAGTGTACAGGACTCTGGGTTTAAGACCTGGCAGGGCTTGTAATTTTGTTGCTCTTACTCACGCTTACATCTGCACTAATTCTTTAAAAGAAAATAGAAAGGAGTGATAGGAAAGTTGTGGAAAAGGGGCACGCAGAGATAAGAACAATATGATTGATAGCTACAAATGTGCAGGACGGGTGCACAGAAGGTCCATAGCTGTCCATTTCTTATACAGCAACAGCTGTGCATTTGTACAGAATTTGGAGGTGAATTTGAACACTCAAACCCCAGAGAGAGAGGGGTGAGGACAACAGAGATGTGTTGTTAAACCTGCTAAGCATAGCTGAGCATTGCTAACCATTGCTCATAGTTCATTCTCATAATATACCACACAAATGACTTAATTTAGTAAGTGTATATGATTTCCATTACATGACATGGCTGTATGTGTTTTCATTACAGTAGCAAGGGGGGTAACTATGCTGTATGGGACACATGTATACATAGATGTTTTCACATTATATACACATACACATCCATTCTTACACCAGCTACAGTACTCTGGGTGACAAAAATAACTTACCACATATTTTAATATGAACATAGCACTTTTAACACTACTTTCCCATGTAAATTTGGATTGCCTGTTGTATTACTCGAACCATGTACACCTGCATGCAAAGCTGGGACTCTGACCACTTCACTATCTTGGTTTGAGGATTTGAGCTGTATGTTTTTATTTATTGTATATTAGATATTAATATTATATTACTATATTAAATGGAGAGTATTGCAGTTTTCAGCCATGTCATTGAGGACTGCTGTCATGACATTATGGCATACATTTCAGTTTCAGACTTGTATTCTTCTGAACATTAATTCTAATGCATAACCTGTTTTCTATCAACTTTCTGTCTGTCATATGTGCAGATGGGATGACTCAGCTCAGGCTGCAATTGCCTACACTGCAGAATGGGTCTGAGAGCCCATGCCCGTGTTCATGTTGAATGCAGCCAGGAATGGTATCAGGTCTATAGAAATCTCTATGTGTTGCCTTTGAGAGGGCATTACAGACCTGCTTCCTGATCATGAGGAGAGGGAGGCAGGTGCTGTCCATGCACATGTGTACCTATGAGGGGACGGTGGGGGTGATGTTTGCACTTCACTTGTCTGCAGCCGGTTGCCTATATCCATGGCATATGTGCATGTGGTGTTACTGACCACCACTACAGAGCAGATGTGTGTCTTGCCTCTGGAATTGCAGACACATGTCTTGAAGGCCTAGTGATTGACCTTGGTGGATGTCTCCAGTTTGCACTCAAAGACAGCCTTAGGGTACAGCACCTGTGACCTTATTTGCTTGGGCAGAACAAGGTGACATGGCTTCCAATGAAGCACCTGTTCCTTCTTGGCCCATCCTGCGAATATTTCCACCTATGATGGTAGTTGTGTATTGCTGCTGTCCACCACAGGTGTTCAGCCTACCTTGAGGGGGTTGATGTTGTCCTGTTGGCTATTGCGGAGACCATAAAGCTATGTAGGTGCCCACATAGTATTGTGGTGTTTGTCTGGACACTGCTGCTAGTTCCAACATATGGGATGCCCTTCATGTGGGCCTTGCCCATTTTCCTTGCCTGTGCAGGGGACATTATGGAGGTGTGAGGGCTACAGCTTCACAGACAGTAGGTGGAAATACCTCACAGGACAGGACATGTGGAGACAGCCCAACAACATGGGGGACAAAGCTCAAAAATTGGGTACAGATTGTATGTCAGTGCTGTTATACACATGGAGGGTTGTTATATTGGCAGGGTTCATCTGAACATGCATTTACTGGGTGACTTGACATCTGACAAGCGATATGCCTCTGACATACCTCTCAACTGGCATGTTGTCCACAGACTGGCCAGTTATGCTTAATCTGTTCCTCAAACAAAATCTGTTTTTGTGGGGCTGGTAGGATGATGTGAGGATTGTAGTCAGTAACTGTTGACATCCATTGCAATGCTGCAACCACAGCACGTTTAACACTAGCAACTGTTTCAGTCTGTAACACCATTATGTGTGATATATCTCTCTTTCCAGCCCCCTGTCCCACATGTATGTCATGCATTGTCCAGATGTCCTACACTACAAGGTGCAGAGGTATGGTATATCATTAATTACCAACTGCACTCCAGTTATTATACCAATCACCTGGCAGACTCCTGGCCATGGTATGCAGCGGTGGCCAGAATTATGGTTCCACACCCTGGTAATTCTGTGGAAATCTGTACATATGACAGTTATGTCTCTCTGTCTATTGTAAATAGACTGCCAAGATTGTGCAGCAGTGTTATTTGTAGATGTTTGCTGGGCTGGGTAGGGAGAGTAGCAGATGTGAGTGCCATACTACCTATCTGACTCTGCACGCTGCTACAGCTGCTGGCAGTCTATCAGGTCTGTATGCTTGTAGGGGCTGACTGTGAAATGTCCTGTAACACCTCAGGATTCCCAGTAAACTGTGAATTGGGCCAGTATATGTTGGTGTAGTGTGTGACTGGCAATCAGGATATGTTTGTTTGGACAGTTGTTCTACTCTAAACTTCATTTTGGGTACTGGTATGTTGCTGTGACTGTGGTGAAAATGTTTTTGGGTGGACATTTTTGCACCACTCTCTGCTTTTCACTACAGTTCCATCCCTGTAGTGCATGCTATATATGAGTAATTGCTCAGAGGTGATGTGGGGGACTGTCACGTTGGTCTTACTGTGCTTCATAAGGTGCTGGGTGACATGTTTGGCAGCTGTCAGGGGATATACATTCTGTTACATCACTGAGGTCATACCTCTACACTGTCCAGAGTCCTAGACCCTGTCCAGATGCATGCCTCATATGTTTGGTCTGTTCCCCAGGCAGTTGTTGTCCTTGGCTAATTGGTAGGATATTCTGGGGAATGCAGTCAGTAAATGATAACATCCATTGGTGTTACTGACTTCATATCCCTTAGAAAAGATATGTTACAAAAAAGCCAGTAACACCAGCAACTGTCTACATTTATAACACCAGTATGTCCAATATATCCCTGTATTTGGGCCACTGTCCCCCAATTATGTCAGGTTTGTCCAGATGTCATGCACTAAGAGGTTCAGAGGTATGTAGTATAATTATTTATTTCATTCATTCCTGCTACCATCCCAGTGATGTCATAGACCCCCAGACATGTAGCATCTATGCCATAATGTCTATGTAGTGTCTAGTGTATATGGTGTCCAGAGATACTACCTGGCTTTACTATCAAAAAAACAAAGAAACACAAAGCCTAAGTACCAAGAACTGCGCAACCGTGCAAAAAAATGCATTAGGCTGGACAAAAAATTCGGCTACATGACATTACAAACTAAATACAACACAACACCCCAAAATTTTGGAAAAATGTAAACCAGCTACTAAAACTAAAGTTCCCATCGAAACACAATTCAACTCCCACTTTGTGAACTCAATTCTATCCTTAGTATCACAGGATAGTTCCAACCTCACTACCCCCCCAACACAAATAACACTAATACAAGCTTTACCCTCAAAACAGTTTCCATCACTTCTATCAAAAGCATGCTCTCCAAACTAAAAACCTCATCAACAGCAGCTGACCTACTCCCCAGCTATTTCTTGAAACTTACAGCAGATGCTATTGCTATCCCAATCGCCACTCTCATAAACAGATCAATTGTTGAAAACTATGTGCCCAAACTCTGGAAAATATCATGTTACACCCATACATAAAGGCGGGACCTCCACTGAACTTATTAACTACAGACCCATTGCTTTACTCTCCTCCTTGGCTAAAATCCTAGAAAAATGCATCCATACCCAGGTGCTAAAATATCTCCTAAACAACATCCTGTCACCTACTCAACATGGTTTCATATCTGCCCATAGTACCACTACAGTCCTCCTCTGCTTCACAGACACAGTAAACCATCTCAAAAATGAAGGTCTGCAGGTGTCAAGTCTTTTATTGGATATGTCCAAAGCATATGACACAGTCTCGCACCAAATCCTGCTAAACAAACTGAACCAATATCACCTATCAAATTCCACTCTTACCTTGTTCCAAAGCTACTTAACTGACAGGGACCAAGCTGTGAAATGGGAAAATTCTCTCTCTCCTCAGCTGCCCATAACTATAGGAGTCCCACAGGGTTCTATCTTAGGACCACTACTATTCACAATCTTCACAAACAACCTCCATACCAACACACAGCATGCATCTGTCATTCAGTATGCAGATGATACTACCTTAATCTGTGTTGCACAAAACATTCCAACCCTCCTGCAAACAACTCAACTAGCATTCTCTGATGTTGAAAACTACCTTATCAAAGCCCAACTTATCCTCAATCAAAAGAAAACTCAACTTATGATTATAACCAGTTCTAATAAAAACACTGATAACAATCAATTCACTATCTACTCCACAAATGCTACTCCAATCACTCCAGTGGCACAGGCTAAGCTATTGGGCATAACCATAGACTCCCAAATAAAATTTGATAGTCATCTCAACTTAACTATTAAAAAAGTACATGACAAACTGGGATCACTCTACCGTATCAAACCATTTTTTACCAACAACACAAGATCAGCCATTGCTCACTCCCAACGTCTATCCACCCTACTCTATGCATCTCCCATTCTGACTAATCGCAACAAAACTGAAACAAGCAAAAAGGAAGCCTGCTATAACAGAATTGCCCACTTTGCTGTAAATTGCTCTTATAGAACTCATCACTGTACTGCTTTGAAACAGCTACACTGGCTTGAACTGCCCAACCTCCTAACCTACAATCAGCTCTGCCTCTGTCATTCTATTACCTTCCAAATAAGTGTCCTGCCCTCAAAAACCTAGTACAACATCACTCAGCCAAAAGGCCTCTTAGATCATCAAGCAAACTACTACTAGAAGTCACCAACAGCTACAACAGCTTTGGAGACACACTATATAGTAGTTCAGTGGCTAAAAATGGAACTCTCCCCCACTAGCATACAAAACACAGCTTCCAAAGCCTCCTTTAAAAATTTCATTAGGCAACATCTCAAGCAAAGTTGGCAGTGTCATGACTGCTCCCCAGGCTAAGGTACACATACTAAACCTAGAGTACTTGATAATAGTTTTCACTCTTACTCACAAACACTGGCTAATGTACAATGTATGTATTCTACCTATGTTCCAAATTTCAGATGTACACCAAACATCTATTAATTACCTTTATTTTTAAAATAATATTTTCTTGTTTGTTCTCTCTAGTGTAACTGTTAATGTGCTCCATACCACTGTAAAAAATGTCTATTGTAATTTGTTTGTATACTGATCATGTCTAAATATCTAAATGTATCTGTAATTATCCTATGTGGAGCTTTACTCCCCAGGCTTCTGCTGAAAAAGGGCCTTTTCGGCTCAGTCAGACACTCCCGGTTGACAAATGTAAAATAAAATAAAATAAAATAAAATAAAATAAAATGTAACAGGGAAGCAGCCATAGATATGAGCCCTGTGCCTATACATTCTGTGGGAAACTGTATATTTAAGAGGTCTGTGTATGGCTGCTCATTGTTAAAAGACTGTCAGGATTGTGCAGCAGCATAGTGTGTACATGTTATTTGGGTTGTGTAGGGAGGGGGTACATGTGAGTGTTATGGGCCCTTTCTATCTGACTGTGCATGCTGCTCCAGTTCCTGGTTCCCTATCACCTGCATATGTTTGTACATGCAGACAGTGACATGTCCCGTAACACTTCATGATTCCCACTACACTGTGACTTGGGGCAGTATATGTAGGGGTAATGTGTCAGTGGCAAATGGGATTTTGTTGCTCACACAGTCATTATACTGTAGTATTCAGTTTGCTTACTGATATGTCGCTGTGACTGTGGTGCAATTTTTTTGGGGTATGCACTTTCACACTAGTGTCTGTTTTCCACTAGTGTTACATCCCTGTAGTGCCTGTTATATTTGCTAATGCATGTGTACAGCCCCAGAGCTGGACTTTGGTAGTGTTATATCAGTCTGATTGTAGTTTGGATAGTGCTCGGTAGCTCAGTGTAGTTTCCCTACTGTTGTATGTCCACATATTTGTAGGATGTCCAGTTGTCTGGCTGATATCTTTGGTCTGGTCCCCATAACTGTTGTGCATTCCTGACACATCAGTGGGATGATGTGGGGATTAAGATCACTTATTAATGAGAAGCAATTGAGTCCTGGAATTGTGAAATTTCAGTCGATATATATTAGGACATACAGTGTTACTACAGCAACTTTCTCAACTTATCTACTGACATATTTTGGATATGCCCCTATTTTCATGCCTTTGTCCCCCAACTTTTCAGGCTTGGTCTGGATTGATTGCAATAAGGGGTGCTGAGTATACCTCTACACTGCCAGGTTTTTACAGCATGTCCAGATGTCTGGCCCATACTTTTGTTCAGTTCCACAATTTATTTGTATTTGTCTGATAAATAACAATGAGGATCCAAG
The DNA here is from genome assembly GCF_019279795.1 of Protopterus annectens. Taxonomy (NCBI): domain Eukaryota; kingdom Metazoa; phylum Chordata; order Ceratodontiformes; family Protopteridae; genus Protopterus; species Protopterus annectens. The sequence goes on from NC_056728.1 coordinate 303,848,974, forward strand.
GATTTTTGTCAGTAAATAATGACATAACATTTCAGTTTCCATCCTCATATCCTTCAGTAATTGTCTGCTGAAACACACCATGTTGCTGTAGCAAATGTCTTAATTTGTAACAGCAATATTTGAAATATGTCCTTATATGTGGCCCATCCTCCCCTTTTACAGCCTTTGTACAGGTTTCTTGCACTTAGGTTGAGAGGGAGGGTTCTGAGGTATAACTGCACTGCATGTTATGCACACACACACACACACACACACACACACACACACACACACATATATAAAAAAAAAAAACTTTTGCACATCTATGTATTTTTGTTATTTTACTCTGCACTGTATTGCTTCATTATGCTTGCTCATTATGCACATTTTATGTAAATGTATTTCCTGACTGCTTGAATCTTACTCTTGTATTATACCATTAACTTTATGTAACCATGTTTCATTGTATTGCTTGTGGAGCTTTTCTTGAATTAATGGACTGCATGAATATTTACTCTTGTATTTTACAATTAACTTTATGTAACCATGTTTCATTGTATTGCTTGTGGAGCTTTTCTCCCCGGGCCTCCACTGAAAATGGGCACTTCTTGGCCCAGTGGACTTCCCCGGTAATCAAACTGAAATAAATAAATATATATATATATATATATATATATATATATATATATATAGATAGATAGATGGATAGATATACATATATAAATTTTTTTGTTCATTCCTTTATATTTTTATATATGTATATCTATATTATGACTCTACTTTTTCATATATATGTTTCATCAGACATATATATATATATATATATATATATATATATATATATATATATATACACACAACACATGAATGGTTCCACAAAGCTTTCTCTTAAATGTTGTATGCCTCAGTTGCATGATATGTTTGAAAAAGCAACATAAGCTTCTATAGTTCAGGTGGTATAATGGGGCATTCCCCTGACTGTAGTGGTCAGGCTCATGGGTTTAATACTTGGGACTGCTGTTTTTTTTTTTTTTCATTAATGTTAAATGACCAGAATGCATGATATGTTTGTTGCAGTTGCTCACAGCTCAGATGGTGTAGTGGTATTTTACTGTGATTGTAGAGGACAGCATCCTGGGTTCGAGACTTGGCAGGGCTGACTATTTTGTTGCTGGGCAGAACAAGGTCTGATGGATACAGTGATTAACACACATTTAAGCATATTATACTTATAATTTTATATTATAAAATAATATTTATATACGTATTATAATGTTATGTTTATCTTCCATGACATCCCACTATGTGCTTTCATTAAATTATATTCTTGTGTGACTATACTGTATGGGGTACTTTTGTTTATATGGGGGGGGGGTTCACATCTTTTCTACACTGACATCTCACTTTTGGAACTGCTACACTACCCTGGTTGACAAAAATGCTTGCTACATAATTTAAGTTTACTAAAATAATTTTAACACTACTTTCACATAGGAAAATAAGTTGTTTGTTTTGGGATTTAAGCCATGAACATCTGCATGTAAAGCTGTGACTCTAACCACTACACCACCTCAGCTTGGAACTTTCACCTATTTGCATTTAACTTCTATGGGATGTTTAAGCTATCCTAAGCTGATGGCCATAATGTACATGCCCACATAGCTGCACTTAAACATTTCTTAAGCTAGTGTAAAAAAGTATGTATTATTATGATATTATTAGGGTTTTACCTTCATGTGTGCATATTGCACAAGGGCGAACAGCAATTGTCCGAAAGGCAGTTTGCAAAGTTTGCAAATACTAAACAGAAAAAGGTTTGAATGTGCAATGAGCGAATGCACAGTGACATTTGCTCACTGCACATTTGGCATTTTGGGGCAGATTGCACTATAGTGGGGATCGGAAAATGGTCCCTTTCCCCACTGTAGTGCGATCTCAGAGTTAGAATATTAAAGTGTTGGGGGGTGGAGGGGTTGCAGCCCCCCACATGGGGGAGCATGGGGGCTTGCCCCCCTGCTTTACACATCATTAGATATTTTTTTCGATATTTATGTTAGAAAAATCAGCGAATCTGCTTTTTGATTGCTGATTTTCGAACATGTTTACTTGTCGATGTTATGAGTTTCGTGGTTATGATTCACTCATATGAGCAATTGCACCACTGTGATTCGGTTTTGTAAAGGTAAACCATTATTAGGTTGTATGGATGTGTATTGTGGTGTTCTGACAACTACTTGGGACTGCAGTCATGAAATACTGGCATTAATTTGGCTTTCAGGCTTCTATCCTTCAGGGACTCCTTCTAATACATATACTGTCATCTATCAACTTTCTAATTTTGTGGGGCAATTTTTCAGGCATGTCCCTAATGTAGTATTTATTCCCCCCATCATTTGTGCCTTTGTTTATATCCACTGCTGTGAGGGGAATATTGGCATACATTTACTTTCAGACTTCTACCCTTACATGATTTATGCTGATGCATGACCTGTTCTCTATCAACTTTCTATGTTTGTGGGGCTGTGCTTGTGCATTTTCACTTTTGGGAGATTTATCACCCATTATGTGTGCATTTGCACACATTTCCTGCTTTGGCAGGTTGTAAAAGTGTCATACGGCACTTTAGCAATGCAGGGGGTGTGTCACAGAACCTGTCACACACCCCCTGCATTGCTTTCTTGTTGTCAGTTTTATTTCAGTGTCTGCAGACACTGAAATGATCATTTTTTTATTTCAGTGTCGACGGACACTGAAATACTGGCATAATATTAGAGCAAAGGTTCTGAGTGCAGGGGGCGTGTTTAATGTCTGTGCACTACTCAAACACGCCCCCTGCACTTGTTCACGGTTAATGTCTGTGTAGATTAAACAGCAGCGTGTCTTCATTAATATGCAAAGTGAGCTGCTGTTCTAAATGGACACAAACCACTCCATGCAAAAATAGTCTTGTTTTGGCACAGAGCTTCGTGAATCCTGGGGAATATCCTCTTAGGATACAGTAAATACAATCCTGTTTTGTTTGAACATGAACTCAATGTGTCAGTGCTGTTAAATAAGCAAAGAAAAAAATAAAAAAATACTTTAATGTGTCTCTTATGTAAGGCCATGGAAAGAATTAGTATATATGTTATAAAGACATAGGAAGTCTTCAGTCACTGGATCCTAGACAGTTTGGTTTCATCAAGAGCACATCTTGCTTGCTTGCTCAACCTGGTAGACTTTTTTGAGAATGTCAACAAACTATAGACAAGGGCAGTACTGTACACACTGCCTATGCTGATCTAACCAAAGCATTAAACATTATTCCCCATTTGGACATTGTCAACAAACTCAAGAAACTAGGCGTAAACCTCTAGGTCGCCCATTGGCAATCCAACTAGTTCATAGATAGGGCATGAGAAGTCAGGATAGGGGACTCTACCACCACAAAAAGAACAGTCACCAGTGAAGTCCCTCTAGGCTTAATGCCTGATCCTTTTTTGTGTCTACTTTTCTGATGTCAAAGCTAAACATTAAAGGCCTCTGGTTAATTGCAAGCTTAGTGCATTAATAGAATTCCCCAAGAAAATGTATATACGCCAAGAGGGCTTCTCACAAACTAATAATTGGCACCATAGCCATGGTCTGAAATTGAATGCCAAAAACTATATAATAATATCCTTTGGAAAGTCAGCCACCCATGGGATTTACCACATAGACAATGCACCCCTAAGAGTAGAACCAGTGGTTAGGAATTTGGGAACATGTGGGCAGTGGCTTGACCTTTGTCATTTGATTTCTTAAAAGGAAATCATTCTATACTGAGTCACTTATAGGCAAAGGTTTGGCATCTAGATCCAAAGATGATATTATTCTACTTTGCTCAGCCATCATTAGACCAATCACTGAGTATAATGCTTCCTTTGGTATGTACCTTGCCAGGCATATGGAATAAGGGGTAAAACACATGGAATATGCATACTGCCTCGGAGTCTTATCTTTGAGCCACCTACAGATTATGGACAGGTGGTCTATACCTGGCTTATAATGTATCATCTGAAACAGTACTGATGGATTTACTACACATCCACAAGTCTAACAGCATTAGAAATATCTGATCAAAGGGGCTAAACCACATTTGCAACATAAATAGAACATGGTGGAAAGACAGGTAGGTGTCTTAGAGTTTACTTTTACTCTGCAATAGGATTCCTATCCATGTGAAGCACAGTTTGTCCCTGAACCTATTCAAATTCAACCTGAAATAATGGATGGGAATCAGAAATTTACCCCTGTACTGGCACCTATGCCCCAATTGCACAGAGGCAGCTTGTAAATGCTGTTCCACTTGTGTAAAACTATATGACCCTGGGTAATTCATCATGTGATTTACCAATGAGAAAACATAGCTACACTTAAAATGGTCTCCTAGAGGTGTTAGCTTAGGAATTGCCTATAAACCTATGATTTGTGGGAACAGGTACAGTGATTTCTGTGCTTCCACCTTTCAGCTCTACGAAACAGAAAGAACATTTAATTTTCCACTCTTATAGAAAATTTTTTATGCAGAAGAATTAGGAACATTCAGCTCTGAAATGGTCAGAAACTAATCCACACATTTGCCTTTTGAGAAGGCGCTATATGGAACACTACAACATGCTTTCTTTTTCATACAAAACAAAAACAAAATGAGAAATGGTGCAAAAAAAATCAGCATTATTTTTCATATCAATTATCACTTTCTACCAGTTTCTGAAGAAATAAAAGTATTAGTTCATTTGGATTACAAGCACAGCATAAGAAGTGTGTCTTTCATCAATTCAATTGCATGGTCTGTATAGTTTTTTAACAGTTTAACCTTTAATCAAAAAAGAATATACACAACAGTGTTGCATATTTATATCAGCCAAGGGTATAGTCAGGATATTTGGAATCATATACCAGTTTCCAGCTTTTCACTCCAACCCCTACCCTGGAATAGTTATACATTTCTGACCTGTAAACAAAATTAATTCCTAAGCTAGCTGCCTACTTCTGTCCCCAATGTTACTGTTTTTTTTCTTTATTATATAACCTAAATATACTAAACTTGGGACGTTAAATACATACATGCATACAAATATTACAAGCACAGGCATTAATGCCCTTCTAGCCTACCAATATACCAAAAGAGTTGTTTCCATAATAAGTATCTAGGCTGTTCTTAAAACTATCTAAACTAGTGTTTGCTTTGATGTAATGTAATTTGGTAATCTATTCCATAAACCAACTGCTCTCTCAGAGAACTAATAGGTACACTTCTCATTCCTATAGACTCTCCTACATAGGTTGATTGATAATTCTCTATATTAAGATAACCCCAAACATTCACATACGCAGTTGTCTCTAACTTCCCTATAAACATGAATAAGATCTCCTCTTAAATATCTATACTAGGCACTGTACAAGTTCAGATATTTTAGACTTTCATAATAACTTCAATGTTCACATCTATGGATACCCTTGGTAAATTTCCACTGTATTCTTTCCAGTTACATAGGTTCACAGGTTCATAGGTGATTACTAGGCTAATGGCCCAGGAGCCCTTACAAGCTTAGCCATATTTATCCTGAGTTGCCTCAATTGTCAGTAGTTAGCTAAGTAACAACCAATGTAAAACAAACAGACTAGTAAAGAACGAAAGGCAGGGGAGGTCTTCAGAACGAACACCAACAGCACCAACAGTCCAGTAGTCCTTAACGCAAATTTTTATTTATTTAAAAACAGAAAAGGCGTTTTCGCTACTGACCCGTAGCTTCATCAGAGGTAAAACATTCAGTTAACTCAATGAGTGTAAAAACCTTTTTATACATAATCAACTCTGATTCGCAGGAAGTGACGAGATTAACTCATTACATTTCACTTTACGTGACTTTTTTATACAAGAATGATCAACAATAGTTACATATCCATACTGATAACGTTAACTAAAGCCCATAACAGCAGTAAAATCGTATTCAGCGACAAGTTGATAGCCCACCTTGTCTAAACATTAAAAATTAAAAAACATTCGTACACCAGCTCTCCTGTATAGTTTTTTATGGTAATACAAGAAATCGTGTCGTAACCATAAGTGCTGGTGTGCGTAAATGCAAGAGAAAAACAGTCTGTTGTAAAACCTTACATCTGTCTGACAACAGTTTAACTCTATGACAAAAGAGGTCGTGTGTTTTAAAAAAGGCAGAAAACATCCTTTTAGAAAGTGGTAATTAACCTAACTCATAAAGACATTTTTTATACCAGTGTGTGCTTTTTTTAAAAGGTGTGTTATTAAAAACAGCTTTACACATTAAAATTAGTAACATTAAATTCTCTAACGTAAGTAACTCCGTAATTTTAGTACTGGTGCAATGTTACAATTCTCGTTTAAACCGGGAGACTTGAATGCATCCAAAGAAAGTTGCCATTCAAGCTCCCGGTTTTCTAAAATGAGAGATGTTGGACCACCTCTGATATCAACTGGGACGTGTTTTGGTAAGGTAAAGCTTATCCTCACCTCACTGTCTCAGACACTAATACTACGCCTGCTAGAGGAGAAGATAACTCATGTTTTGGTACCGGCGAAATGAACTTTGGGACAGCAGATACCCATGATGAACAAGGTGATGAAAATCACCAAGGACTCAGACGTAGTAATAGACTGAAAGCCAACCAAAAAAACAACATTGACTACAATTACAACAACAAGGGCGGTTTTTTAGGGCAACGCAACCGCAGGAAACCGTCTACCAACAACAGGAACAGACGACAGTAGTTTCTCTTGTTGACTCAGACATCTTTCATGAAGTTGAGTTACCTAGCATTATGACGAATGAAAAAGGTGACTTTAAAGTGTACAATTTTTCTAGTGTTAATATCGACAAAGAAATGGTCGAGTTATTAGCACTTGGCTTTACTTTTATACCTAGTACCGCAGGTAATATTGCCAAAACTATTATTGACTTAAAATGTTACACACGTAAGTTAAACTTAAAACTGTTATGTGGTGATGTAGGAAGTGAAGTTCCTAGAGGTTTAAAAACACCCAGTTTATTTAATCCTCCTGTCCACAATGGTTTACATTTGTTTGAAACCATTTGTGAAATCGACTTAAGACATTTCTTTTCAGAGTCTAAGAAAAACACTAACACCTCTAATTTCAACATCACAAAGGAGCAACAAATGGGGTTGCGCTACCTCACTGAGCTTCCTGTCAGGTTTATTAAACCAGACAAAGGCGGTGGGGTAGTTGTATTTGACGAGTTCCAGTACAAAGAAAAAATGAAGACTACTTTGGACAGTCCTGCATATGAGTTGGTATCTTTAAATGAAGTTAACACTTCACAAAGGCGTACTAGGGCGTATTTTAGGGACCTGTTTCTGGAAGGAAAAATTGATTTAGACCTTTTCAATTTTATGGATATTGTCCCTCCAAAAGTTCCAGTAATGTTCGGGATCCCTAAAATACATAAAAATGTACAAGATCCCCCTATGAGAGCCTTGATAGATGCACGTTCCTCTATTACCTACCCTTGCTCACGGCTGATTGACAGTATATTGACAAAATACATTAAAGGTGTTCCAGGCATCTGCAAAGACTCCTGGACTTTCCTTAATAACATCAATGACATTCCATTTGATATAGCCAACAACTTTTTGACTATTGACATCATAGACCTGTATACATCCATCCCACATTTAGAAGCGGTGGAATGGATAGGCTTGCTCCTGAACGAGTTAGGCGCTCCCAGATCTGAAACGGATTTAGTCACAGAATTGCTTGACATAGTGTTGACCTCTAACTTTTTTATGTTTGACAAGGAGTTTTTCTTGCAGAAACAAGGCGTAGCAATGGGCTCCCCTTGCGGAGCCAGTGTTGCGAACCTTTTTGTAGCATACTGGGAAAAGCACTTTTTGTTCAATAATAATGACTTGATGAAGAATGTTACTTTCTACACTAGGTTTCTAGACGACATTTTTATTCTGTTACGTGAGGATGACACTTGGGCGAGGCACTTTGTGGATACCATCAATGAAACGACACAATTTCTAAAATTCACATATAAATTTTCCACAAAGGAAATTGACTACTTAGATGTCAAACTAGAAAAAGACCTAGAGAAGAAAGTACTAACATCAACAGTCTTTAGAAAACCTACGTACGTTAATTCCTTTTTACACTTCTCAAGCCTACATCCATTCAGACAAAAGTGATCAATAGTCAAAAGTCAATTAGTCAGAGCTGGTAGGATGTGTAGTACTCTTGTAGACTTCACAAAAGAATGTACCTTCCTAAAACACCTATTCGTGAATCGGGGCTACCCAGTTAAGTTGGTTGACGATCTAACAAAGGAAGTTAGTCAAAAAAGACTAGAAGGTTACTATAAACCCCTCCTTAACCAAAGTTCTTCTCCCTCTAGTCAAGTTGGTAAGTTGACAAATTTGAACGTAGAAAAAACAGGGGTATTGAACCCATTGGAACATACTGAGCACCCTTTCGTTTTAAGTCTTGTCACAACTTTTAATATCGATTCGAATGCGATTAGGTCAATCATATTTAAAAACTGGCAAATTATCTCTGACTCACCAACACTGCTGGAAAAATTAGGCCCTTGTCCTAACATAATTTATAAGAGAGCAAGTAATTTAAAAGAGATCCTACAAAGGAACTCCAAAAGGGACTCATTTAGTAGACAAAGAGGCACATTTAAATGTGAAGCATGTAATTACTGCAAATATATTAAACCAGGAAATTCATTTAACATCAGGAAAAAGAAATATAAAATACACCACAGAATTAATTGTCAGACTACTTCAGTTGTATACATTGCTTTCTGCGAATATTGTTCAGCTTTTTACGTAGGAAAAACGGACCGCAAGGTCCGTGAAAGAATTTATCAACACACCTACGCTATTAGAAAGCATAAAGAAGAGAACGCATTAGCGAAACACACTGGCACACATCCTGGACACACCTTTTTATTTATGGGAATTGACCACGTCCCAGTTGATATCAGAGGTGGTCCAACATCTCTCATTTTAGAAAACCGGGAGCTTGAATGGCAACTTTCTTTGGATGCGTTCAAGTCTCCCGGTTTAAACGAGAATTGTAACATTGCGCCAGTACTAAAATTACGGAGTTACTTACGTTAGAGAATTTAATGTTACTAATTTTAATGTGTAAAGCTGTTTTTAATAACACACCTTTTAAAAAAAGCACACACTGGTATAAAAAATGTCTTTATGAGTTAGGTTAATTACCACTTTCTAAAAGGATGTTTTCTGCCTTTTTTAAAACACACGACCTCTTTTGTCATAGAGTTAAACTGTTGTCAGACAGATGTAAGGTTTTACAACAGACTGTTTTTCTCTTGCATTTACGCACACCAGCACTTATGGTTACGACACGATTTCTTGTATTACCATAAAAAAACTATACAGGAGAGCTGGTGTACGAATGTTTTTTAATTTTTAATTTTTAGACAAGGTGGGCTATCAACTTGTCGCTGAATATGATTTTACTGCTGTTATGGGCTTTAGTTAACGTTATCAGTATGGATATGTAACTATTGTTGATCATTCTTGTATAAAAAAGGCACGTAAAGTGAAATGTAATGAGTTAATCTCGTCACTTCCTGCGAATCAGAGTTGATTATGTATAAAAAGGTTTTTACACTCATTGAGTTAACTGAATGTTTTACCTCTGATGAAGCTACAGGTCAGTAGCGAAAACGCCTTTTCTGTTTTTAAATAAATAAAAATTTGCGTTAAGGACTACTGGACTGTTGGTGCTGTTGGTGTTCGTTCTGAAGACCTCCCCTGCCTTTCGTTCTTTACTGGTCAGTAGTTAGCTGATCAAAGATTGCAGGGGTATGAGTGTATGGTAATTAATATGGACTGCCTCTGTCCGTGATGGGTGGTACTCCAGGAGTGAACCTACGGTCATCCATACATTGATCTAGGTTGTCACAGAATAGGGTCAGGGAGGGGCTCTGCTTCACATTAATGGGAGCTTGTTCCAGAGAAGGGGTAGTCTCTGGGAGATGTATCTATCTCTCCAGCATGATTTATTCATGCCGGAGGCTAGGTTAAGATCCTGCAATAACTGAGCCTAGTGTAGTTTGATTTATAAATGTGTAGAATTTCTGTCAGGATCGGGACAGAGACTGCCCTATAAGCCAGGCACAGGTCATCCTTTAGCAGCCTGTAAGAGACAGAATACAGTGACAGGGCTTTTGGTCTTTCCCCATAGGACTTGTTTTGTGTAACCTGAATTTTCTTGGTGAGAAACCCCTGTGGTATCACCAGCTGTTGCAGGTGTCTGATGTGATACATGCAAAAGGGAGCATTGTGCTTAATTACTAGTATGATGAGGGATGAATATAATGGAATTAGAAGATGTTTATATCTAGATGTGAGGCCTTTACATATGGTATGTGCCACATAGCAGGACTTTCTTACCACTGTGGATATATGGTGGTCAGAGTTAAGATTGCTATCAACCTGAGTACCCAGATCACATACCACTGGGTCTACACACAGAACGGTGCTGCCTATAATATAATTAGCAGGAATGTTAGCTTTCCCAAAGGGAATAATAATGCCTTTTTTTTTTTTTGCATTTAGCATCAATCCATGGCTTTGGCACCAATCATTTGTCTGCATTAACCCATTCTGCAGTATACTGGGGGACTCAATAATTGTCCCAATTTGCAATCATTTGTGAACTTGGTCTTGATTGACGCTAAGCCCATAGTTGGCACCGCCTCCTCTGAGATTCCATGCCTGTGATGTAGTGGGGGGGGGGCATAGATAGGCAGTAACGTTTAGGTACTGAGCATGATCCCTTTCTAATTTCTTGACTTTAGTTAGTTTAATTTTGTTGCTGTGTTGGTCTATACTCTGAAAGATGCATGCATAATCATATGTATAATGGCAAAAGTTCAAGTGAGTTTTAATTTGTACATCCAGTACAGAAATTGCATCTGTTATTTCTTCTGCAAGCAAGTTGTAGAGTTTGCACATTAAATCTAACAAGTCCAGCCCATCAATTAAATAACTTAAGTCCAAGTGAAACTGTAAATCTGGGATCAAACCTGTAGGATACTGACAGATTCTTAACCCTTTAGGTACTATTTCAAGTTTTATACATTCCTGAAAGTATACAATTTCTAGATGCAATTTTTTCATATTTTAACAAATTCTGATCAAATATATTTAACAAATCCAAAATATTCACCTTATCCCTGGCTGAGTTCCCCATTGTTTGTGCTGAATTAGGTGCATTGAAGCCCAATGGTGAAGTTAGCCAATCCTTTAAGGTTGGAATCCCAATAAACTTTGGGAGTAGGTTTTCATTCACTGGTTGTTGTGCTGAATTATTAGGTTGGTTGATAAGTCCATTCTGCAAGTTCACATGATGAATTTTAGAAGTAGCTTGATTTAACAACCCAAAAACACCAGAAGTAGCATTTCCACTGTTGGGTTGTGTAGTGTGAGTTGAGTCTTGTTGTTGTTGCTGTTGTGCTGGGCTAAGCGAATCCAACCTGTGATTAAGCATTTCCACTTGTTGGGAAAGAGCTTGAACTAGGATGGTAAGGATGCCTAAAGCATTTGCATCTCTCCCAGTATCGAAAAACAATTCAGTGGTTGAATCCGGCATGTTGGTTGCCATCATTCATGGAAGACAAACTTAATCCAACAAAATACAGGAAAACAAACTGCAAAATCCAAAGGAATAAGGCACCACATCTAGAACAACAAACTAATTTATTATAAAGCGTTTTTCGTCCACACCAAATAGTTGAACTTCATCAGACACAAGTACTTCATTCAGAAGAAACAGTTTAAATAACTCTCACATTGTCACATGACTTCCCAGCTAAAAATTTTAAAGTGCTAGTCACATTTATTAAGAAATAACAGCATATATTTAAAATGACCATGTTAATGTATCTAAAATCCACAATTACACTAGTTAAACAAAAATATGTTTAATTTATGTCAAGCAGTTTAATAAAACAGTGAATATGTGTATAAAACTTAAGATTAATATTAGGGGAGATGTCTCCAATGCTATCTCATTAGATTTTTCAGTTTCAAAATATACATTAGGGAACACATATCATTGAGTCCTGGGCAGTTGCAGGCATTTAATCAAATTTTTCAAATGAGTTCTATTATTTCACATTCTAACTGGATGGGGCCTCCCCTAGGATTCTGTGCCACTTGATCTATAACTCGAAATTTGAATGTATATTCAGGATTCATAAAAGTATGCTTTGCCAAGGCATTTTCCCTTTTTTTGTCTACTAATACTATATACATGTTCATAGACTCTATCCCTAAGCCTTCTTTCTGTTTCACTTATGTAGAATGATTCACACAACTGACACTTGTCTAAATAAACCACCATCTTAGAGTTACAGCTGTGTTTCATTCTACAGGTTATCTTATTATTGTTCACTATTGTTGTGAGGCCCATGTCCATGTCTCTACAGTAATGGCAATTCCCATATTGCTTCTTTCCTGCATGAATTGAGTTGAGTTAAGTGTTTTGTTCAAGCAAATCTTTAAAATTGGTAGCCCTTCTCAAAATAAATTTAAGTGAAGGTCCTAATTTTGCTATTAATTCCTTGTCTTCCATGAGAATGTTCCAGTTTTTGCAAACTATAGCTCTAATATAGCTGAAGTCCAAGTTAAATGTGGTAACAAAACCTAGACTAAAGTTACATTCGGAAGCAAGAGTATTTGTTGTTACTACATGTATTGACTCCTCTGACTGTATGGTATCTAAAGAAGAAATGTTTACAGTCTGAATTATGTTTAAAATTGGCCTATAAAAACCATTATGCCTTTTGGACCTGACTTCATTTATTAAGTCATCCAACAATGAAGCTGGGAAGGCTCTTTTCATAAACATTTGTTTTAAAAATCCACATTCGTTGCGGAAATCCTTTTCAGTAGTCACCATTCTAGTGCCACACACAAGTTGTCCTTTAACCACTGATCTTTTTTGGTGGTGTGGATGGGCACTTGTGTAGTGCAGGAATATATATGAATAAGTTGATTTCCTGAAAAGTTTAGCTTCATATCTCCCCTCCTCATTATTTTTATTTAATTGTACATCTAGAAAGGAAATTTCATGTTTGTGAAAATTGTGGGTAAATTCTAAAAATTGGGTGGTGGTGTTGAAATAATGCATAATAATAAAAATTGGGTCTAATGTAACTAACAAAGAATGACTTCATCATTTCTGATTTACTAGACTTTATAGATATTGTTATACAACCTATAGTTCTATAACTATCATTAACTAATTCATTGATATAATTAGACAAACTCAAAGCTAGGTCTATCCATATACCCATTACCTTAAATGAATCTGCAGTTTTAATCTCTGTACTGCATTAAACATTTGCCTTTCAGTTTATGTCTCCCAAGTCTCATACATTTAGTTTTGGTGTACTTGTCAGCATACTACTCTCTTGTGCCCAAATCTTCAGCTTAGTCAAGTTCTTTTGCAGATATACCTTATTTGTAACACATGTAATCAATTTACCCCATTTCAAGTCATCTAAATACAGAATGTAGAACCCTTCAGATGAAAAAAAATAGCTCTAAAAGATACAATCTAAACAAGTATGGGCCTAGAACAGAGCACTGTGGGGTACCCTGAATGTAACCTCAAATTTCACCTGTCCAATTGCTGTATACTTGCCATGTCCTATTTGCAAGCCATGCAGCTATCCATCTCATCAAGAGTACATTAATACCTAGTTGTACTAATTTATTGCTAAGTGTTTTGTGTATGACCCTGTCAAATGCTGACGTTAAATCTGTATAAATTACATCACAGCCCATTTTTTCATTCATAGCTGTTATTATATTGTTATAGCCTGTAATAGATCTATTTTCAACATATGCATGCTAATATATGGTTTCAAGTCCCTACCTTTCCAATTCTAACAATAACTTATCCAATATTAACTTCTCCATTTACATCTCTACAACATGAAAGTAAATTTAAGGGTCTGTATGACTCTGGGTTTTTCCTACTCCCCTTTGCCTTAAAGACAGGTTTAACAATGTATGTCTCTAGTCTTGAAGACTCTCCTCATATTTATACAACTTGGTAAATAATAGATATAATGGCACTGTAAGTTCTTGCCAATGTGTTCTAAGGTCATTTCTACTAATTACATCTCCCCCCTGTGCTTTGTTTGGAGCCAGTCTGCTTAGCTCATTTTCAATATAATCAAATTTTGTTCAGTATCTGAGATTACCTGGATGTCACTAGGACAATTTATAGCTCCCTTTGTAGATCAGACTGCTTTGCATAAGATTTGTAAATGTGAGATTCCAAGATGGAGGGTGGACTGTAAACACCCTCTCTCTTCATCTCCACACCTTTCCTTTTAAAACTACAATTATAACCATTACTGGGCAGCCGAAATCATCTCCAAATGCACTGCAAGCAAATCGGAAGCAATTCTAATCCTTAGGAAGAAAGCATAAGCAAATTTGAGTGCAAATCTATTCCAAAAAAATAGGTCTGCTAGAAGCAAGTCTGCAGCTCAGAACACACATATCCAGGCATGTAACTTTGTATTTGAAGAAATCTGTTCAACTACAGATCACTCTGAAATGGTTAACATTCTCGAGCAAGTGAACTCTCAAATAACAAAATCAAAATTCTCATAGATCACTTCACCACAGAAAGAAGTGATTGCAAAAAGGCAGAAAACATCGAAACAGAAAGACACTCCTAAATCAAACAATAAACCTAAGACTGAGACAGCATACAATATACAGGAACTGAAAACAGCCCTTTTTCCAATTCAGACTGCAATCCAAAACTTCTCAGACCAGCTAACAAGCTTTGGCACCACTCTCGACCATATTGCTTCAAGACTGGATTTAACTGAGGCTAAGTCAGTAGCAAGCAAACTGAAGATAGAAGATCTACAAAAACAAAGGCTAAGGATGCAGCTATTGATTAAATAAATCAAAAGCTAATTGATCTCAAAGCACAGAGCAGAAGGAACACTGTACTTATAAGAGGAGTTCCTGGGGTGTATGATCAGACAAAGATGCAAGATGCACTTAAACAGATATCCTGTGCCCTCCTGGATAACAGAAAATAAATAATGATAGAGAGACCCCATAGAGAGCTCCATAAATCTCAAAATACTGACAACCCTAGGCAAATTTATGCCAAGCTGCTGAATTATTACCATGTTCAGAAAATAATGGATGCAGCCAAATCCAAGAGATCGATCATGTGGAATGGCTATAAAATCACATTTGCAGAAGATCTTCCACTTCAAATAAAACTTAAAAGACAAATGCTCTCTCCTTACAGTGCTTTCAAGATTCATAAAAACATCAAATTACAAATGAAATACCATAATACTTTGTGCTTCCAATATGAAGAAAATAAATACAGTATCAATTCACCTAGTGAAGCCAAAACAGCTCTTAATAAGAGCCTTTAATGAACACAGTTAATCTAAACGTGCTGCCTCATGGCATGCTCTAATACAGTCTCGTCAGTAACTTGCAGTTCCTTCGGTTGTTATGACACTTGTCAGTTGGATGCTATAAATATTGAAAGAAAAATTAACAACCTTGACAGGGGAAAAATAAACAGCAGCAGATATCTAGGTGCCTGAGGTGCTTTAGCCCTGTTTTGAAATTCTGTCATCCAGAAATACAGGGATTTCCCATTAAGAAGCTGCAAAAGGAAAAAGGGGAGGGCTGCACTGCACAAGTTTATTTTCCCTTCAGGACTGAATTGGCAGCAACACCACCTTCCTTGTTTACTTCTTCCCTGCTTAAGACTCAGCATCCATAAGGAAAGTGGTCACTGGTAACCTGGTTGATTGCAGTTCTGAATTAAATCAAGCACAGAATAGTTCCTGTCTGGAATTAAACTGAAATATGGTAAGCTGAAAACCAAACTCTACCATGCTGATCAGCTGTTGAGATTTGAGGAAACAAGAGACTTTGTTTCTTCCTCCAGGTTCAGTACGTAATGCATTTTTATTTAGACCTACAGCTTACCATTGCAATGCCTTGCTTGGGTCGCACTGCATAGACGAATCCTGACCTGCCTATCACTATCGGAAATTCTGTCAACTGCTCATACAAATAACTGAAATGCTCTGCCATAAGATTTACATGGAGTCAGGCACAGTGTTAAATTTCATAGTCTATCCCTCCTATGACTATACAGGCAATGTTTTGGAGATAAAAGCATTGAACACATATTATATTCATTTTTTTGAACAGCTGTATACTAACATAATCTTAGGCATTACTCAGCCAAACATAGTAATCAATAATAGATTACCTAATACCTTCAGGCTGTTTAGACATTGATACATTAAAATATGCAAAATAATGTTGGTTCCACTATGCTTATATACATTTTACTGCTATTACCAGAGTCCTAAAGGGTCTTGATAACTTGATGAATGCTTCTTTAAGCATAACTTGTGTGTGGTACTCATCCTCCTAAAATATCTGCATTAAGCCGTTCTTTCATGTTTAATTCTCATGTTGCTTGTGAGCTGATTTTGATGTTGCACTATGTTTTACTATGCCAGGTTATTAACAGTTATAATTGGAGCGATGATGTAGAGGTTTGTGTTGATAGTTACTATCACATCTTGTGATTTTAACTTTGTGCACATTATTGTTTTATTATTCACACTTGAAACTTGATCTTCCCGTTATGGTTATAATATGTATGAAGATAATTTCTGCTATTAAAGAACTACAACAAGTTTTCAGTGTTATTCTCGCCTTAGGTCAATTGTTTTTAGGGTTAGGCTTGGAAATGGTTTTGGAGATTAATGATGTTACGATGACAAATACAGACATGTCTCTACTACAGATTACTTACATACTTTCTAAAAAAAATAGTTAAAATCCAAATAGGTTATTATGTTACCTAAGTTTATTGTGAACAAATAATGTGGTTTATAGATTATTGGAACATTAAAGGGCTTCAGGAAACTAAGAAAAAAAGTTACTTATGCATTTAATCTTTAAGTCTGATGTTAATGTCATTTTTGTCCAAGAAACACCTTTAATGAAGGGTGACTGGGATAGCAACAGGAAGAAGAAATGGATAAATTGAATAATAGCTTTGGGCAGTTGTACCAACTTAAAAGGCGTGGCTATTATTATTAAAGCCTCTTTTAAAGAGCATATTTTAGACTTCGGTCAGGACGAAGAGGGTAGATGTCAGTGGCAGCTGGTGACTTCAAATCAAAGGGGGCTGCAGGAGACAGCTGAATGGGTGGGGTCAATGGGAATGGGTGCAGCCAACTAGAAAGGGGTGGAGCTATGCTCAAAACCACAAAAACTGTAACTTTAATTAAATACACTGCCCTGGGTGCCAAACTGTCATTATGAGAGCCCAATCAAGACAAAATGAAGTGTAGAAGAAAAAAAAAAATATTTCAGTACATTGGCTGCATGACAGCTTACTTAATATTGAGATGGAAACAAAAAGGTTGTGAGGCATGAAAAAATAAATTACTTTTTAAATACATTACTGGAATGCCAGTCAAAATCAAGCATAAGAAAAACAAGCAGCATTCAACTCAAACCACTTCTCCTTGCACTGCAGTTCTAATTATAATTTATATTCAGCTTTATTAAAGTACCAAGTAACATGGTGAAAGTAGCAATATCTGTGATACCCCCACTTGTAAAAATTTTTCTTATCCAAAAAAGACCTGCTGCCTTACAACTGTTTACTTGTTTCATGGGGAAAACATGATCAAAGTAAAAAATGAAAAGCAAACAAGAAACAAGCTCAAAATACATTGTTTAAAGGATTACTGCACAGGTTATGGACCACACATGATAAATTGGCGTTCTGTTTAGTTTACAGGTAAAACCTGCAAAGATGACTGCAAGTCTCCAACAAATGTAATGAGCTTCTTAAAATAATGTAATCCTGTCCTTTATTACAAATACTGTCGTATGTATTTCAATATCCAAGGCTTATATTTATCTATCTATGTAAGTATTCTCTGCATGGCAACAACAGAAAGGCTTTCAATATTGGCAGTTCTTTAACAGTATGCTTATTAAAGCTTACTTACATCTTACAATCTCAGACAAGCTTACCTGATTGTCATTAAAGCACTGCTACTTAAACACAGAGCAACAGGCACTTTCTGAATAATAATAAGCATAAATCAACAGTATAAAAATATGACAGAAACCAGAACATTCTGCAAAATCAAGGACAGATGAAAAGCCACTGTAGTACTTGTGTCTACCTTGGATGGGGGGATACCCTGCACATTTGCACTGCATAACTGCTCCTTGCCTTGTTTGGACACATCCAGAGTCACTACATGGGGGAGTGGGATGCAACAAGTATGTCACAATTTGAAATATCTCTGGCTGACTGTGATGGCCCTGACACATTTGTCATGCCTCTCAACCTCAGAGAAAGACATCTGGACAAAGCCATACATAGAAGTGGGACAAAGGCCCAAAAATAAGGACAATGTTTAAATATTGCTCTTATAAACTTAGAAATATAATAGAATAGTAGATCTTGCATTAGTATGAATTTTATAAAGGGTATGAAATCTGAAACTCAAATATCTGTCATTATTTTCTAACTTCAGTCTTTAATAATTTGTCACTAATTTGCCAAAAAAACCCACAATTTTATGAAAAATGGACCAAAAATGTGATGCAAAAATATAAAATAGCCACACAATACAGCTGGGAACCTGTCAAAGAAGGGATACTTTTTTTAATATTAGTGCTGCTAACTTGAGCAGCTGACAAAATAATGCATATCTGAAATAAAGGTAATCTATAACTCTGATTATTACAGTTATTTATTCATTCTAAACCCGCCATGTCTTCTTCCAAAATTTCAATTTTGCAGAGGGATTATTAGGAGAAGAGCAACATTTTGAGCCAAAATTGGGGACAGTTGAGAGGTTTGGATATGTCTAATTCTATAAAGCAATTTATTTGCATGTACCTCTTAATCTGTTAATGCAGGAAATCTGGGCAAGGCCAAATATATTGGGGATATAAACAGTACTAAAAATTGCTCTTGTACAAACTGAGACAGTTGATAGAATATAACAGGTCTTGCTTTAGCATGCATTTTTCTGAAGGTTATGAAGTCTGAAACTCAGTGTCTGTCATTATTTAGTGACTTAATTCCTAAATGATTTGCCAGAAAACTACAAATTTTATGAGGAAACAAACCAAAAATAAGAAGCAAAAATCTATTAATTCTGTGAAAATCTGGACAGTTGAGAGGTATAGTTCAGCCAAAGCTGTCTTTGAGTTGGCCTCCCTTCCCCCTCACAAAATCATGGTCGAATGGAGCCTCCCCCCTGCAGCCATTCCAATGTACCATTACTTGGCTATTTCACCCCTTTACCATAAACACTAATATGCATACTGCTTTACTTCTACAATGATTTGGACTTCATTTGAAAGTTTTATTTTGCATTTTACAGCACAAACCCTAAGACATCTGCTAAACAAAGCAATGCAGTCTCACAATGAAAACATACGTAGCATTAAAACTTCTCTGTCCTTAAAACTCACATTCATTGAAACAGCATTGAAACCCACATTCAAAGAAAATACATTTTGCTAGTGGCAGATAAAGATTACCTTTGGGCTGTTTTCAAATCATAGGCCCCTTGCACACGAAACATACATGTGCTCTTTGATACACCTTCCTGATTGTATTAAATTATATTCCTTGTACAATACAGTACAGTTGTTAGAGGCTGTTTTAAATTTATTGTTTTGAACATTTTTCCAGTAAACAATGAAAGAAAATGCATGCACCAATAATGACAAAACTGCCCAATTCAGAACATTTTTCCAATAAACAATGAAACAAAATGCATGCACTAATAATGACAAAACTACCCAATTCAGAACATTTCCATCATAAAAGTCTACTCAAACTTCTACAGTCTATCAGTATTAGTAAATATGCACAATCTCTGAAGTAGTAAACGTCGTCTAAATAATTCCACATTAAAGAAATCTGTAACTAATGAAGAGGTTGCTACTAGCAAACAACTTTATATTTCATTGTTTCAGCTACAAATAAAGTGCCTGCTGCCCTTGAGGAATAAATTGCCTATGTTGCATTAAAAAATGATAAGCTAGTAATATTGCAATAGGGAATGGATGGCAAACTAACAGGTTCATAGTTACTAGGTATCTTCACCAAGAAGGACTGCATCATCCACCCCCTTTACAACACAGTACAGTATCAGCAATACATCTACCTACTGTGAGAGTAGAACCCTCTGCATCAAAAGCAAGCATGCTACCTGCTGCGCTATTAACAATACAAGATGACTCAGCATAAACAGCACTAAACTTGTGTTCCCCTGCAGCGCTCAGCTTCTTGTAAAATCTACTTGACACTCAGCTGTATCCCTGAACTTTGCAGCACAATAAATCTGGAAAAAGCCAAAATTTATTGGGGAGGGGGACAAAAGCCAAAAAACCAGGGACACATTTTAAACATTGCTTGTATAATGTTGGAAAGTTGCTAGAATAAAATACTGTGTTACCACCATACATTTTACTGCCAAGTATTGAACCCAGGACCCTGTACAAAACAGTCAGAACACCATACCACTATACCAAATTGTCTGCTTTGTGAAAAAGAGGAAGACTGAAACTTAAATGGCTACCATTTAGTGAATTTGGTTCTCACCATAGCTGTCAACCTCTTAGCACAAAACACCTGAACAAAGCCAATAATGGGGGAATACAGCCCCCAAACATATTCAGTGAATTCAGTTCTCACCATAGCTCTCAGCCTCTTAGCAAAAAACACATATACAAAGCCAGTAATGGGGGAATACAGCCCCCAAACATATTCAGTGAATTAAGTTCTCACCATAGCTCTCAACATAAGCACAAAAAACCTGGTCGAAGCCAATAATGGGGGAATACAGTCCCAAAAATAGAGACAAATTTCAAATGCCCATGTTATAAACTTAGAAAATTGCTAGAATAAAAGGTTTTGTGTTACCATGTACTTTCTGAAGAATATGAAGTCTGAAATTCAAATGCCTGTTATTTTTATTTATTTAACATTTGTAAACCAGGAAAGTCTGATTTGGAACAAAAGCCAATGCATTCCATGCCAAGAATCAAACCAGAGAACCTATAGTTGTCAGGCAACAATGCTACCAGTGCACCACTGCACTACTGAGTGTAAGGTAATAAAAATATAGAAACCACAGATTTTATGAGGAACAGAACAGAACAAATATGAGGCAAAAATCTGCAAATTTTTTACAAATGGTAGTGGGTAGGGAATTCAGGCCCTTGCCACCTACAACCAAGGCACAGGGTTCAAGCCTGAGGTATTCTCTATCCACCACCATGTGTTCTCTTTAGCCACCAGTATACAGCAGCTGGAGCATTTCACACACACACACACACAGGTCTAGGGCTGGGCCTTCTTTTAACTCCTGTGGATGTCCCTAATCCCATGGTGACATCCTTCCAGCCTGTGGATGTTGCAGTCCAATCCCTTTCCAGTCTATGTAGTTGTAACTAACTACATAGACTTCTGGGATGCTCTTGACTGCTGTGTTTGTAGTAATCTGGACTGCTGCTGAATCAGTCTGGAGCTCTGCACATGCTCCAGACTGGTTCAGCAGCAGTCTGGATGTCGGAAATGCTGCGAGTGCACATGTGCGAAGGTCTGTGTCCTTTTTAATGTTTTTTTCTTCTTTCTTCTACAGCTGGGGTATTTCTTCTTTGTTTTACAGCTGGGGGGAGGGGCTGCAGTCCTGCAGTCCAATAGCAATGGACTGCCCCTGGTAGATGTTGCTACTTTACCTGTCTAAAAGCCCCTCTCACTAGACCCTTTTTATTTCTGAACCTATATAGCCCCTGTACTACACAACGAGATTTTATTATTGAGATATACAACCTCTTAAAAAGATTCCCAGAACATGAATATATATTGGGAGGAGACTGGAATTTGGTGCAAGACCTTACAATAGATAGAACAAATAATAAAAACCCTCAAGACCTTCAACCTGTTTTAGCATTAGAGGACCTTGTTACAGAATTTTCACTAATAGATCCCTACAAACTCAGAAATGACACTAATCCTAAGGTAAATTGTGCACATTACTCACCTTGCTACAGATCATGGCCTAGAATAAACTTCTTTCTAATCTCAGATTCCTTCCTAAAATTAGAGCTGGATCATTCTAGAATAACCCTCAAAATAAACTGGTCAAAAATTAACCAATATAACTTTAAATGTTTTGTATGGTCCCTAAACCCTAACCTTTTGTTAAAACAAGACATCAGACAGGAAATAGATAGCTCTCTTGATGACTTAAAGAATAACTTTCTAGACATCAGTATACCCTTTGATATAAGATGGGCTGCAATGGAAGTGAGGATAAGAGACATTTTAATTCACAAAGCATCCTATTACAAAAAATAATCAAGGATAAAGAGATTAAACTTACATTTTGAAATTAAAGAAATTGAGCAAAAACCCCAACATAACTTTAACCTAGAACTGGAAAATAATCTGCTGAAATTACAAAAAGATTTATATATGGTACACAGTCAAAACTATTCTTTTATAGAAATGAAACTTCTCACTAGATATGCAGACTTGACACAAAAAACAACCACATTAGTAGCAAAACTAATAACTGCACACCAATTAGCTCCCAATATAACCAAAATAACATATAACAACAAAACAGCAAATATATCAGGAAATAGTGGATATCTTTGTAGAAATTTATACAAAACTATATGGACCCCAAAAATAAACCTCAGTAGAACACTGTAAAAGTTTTCTTAACAATATAAAATGTCCAACTGAAAATCATTAAACTGACCTGCTAAAAGCACTCCTCTCAATTGAAGAAATTACAAATGTAATTAAAAAACTAAAGTTAAATAAATCTCTCGGTCTGATGGGGTCACCTCTAATTTTTACAAAACCTTTGCATCTTAAATCTCACCCATTCTCCTGAAACTATAATGTTATTATTAAAAGGGACTTCACTGACATCTACCTTAATAACTCTAAGACTCTCTTCATTCCAAAACCTAATTCTGATAATAAGAACCCCATGAACTGTAGGCCAATTGTTCTTATACATATAGATATAAACATTCTGACTGCCAACAGACTCAAAACAATACTATCCAGATTATATCATCTGAACAATCTGGTTTTATGATGGGCAGGAAAACATGGGACAATATTCTCACTATAGATGCAGCTATTCAACTACTGAGGAAAGAGAAACATCCCAGATATGCTCTCACCTTGGTTGCAACTAAAGCATTTGATAAAGTAAACTTAGATTTTCTATACTTAACACTGTCATTTTACAACATCCATGAAGAATTCATTGAACTAATTAAAAGCTTTACAAGCCCTCCACCATGACACTTTTCTTGAACAAGACACAGTCTAATCCAATAAAAATAATTAATTGTACTAGACAAGACAAACTCTTTAACCTCTATATTGAACCCTTATTTTTCTATATAAAACAAAGAACATTATACCATATTCCAGATATTCTGCGTAATAACCTAACCTTAACAGCATATGCAGATAACATTAACATATACTTTCAGCTACCAAATACGGACCTAAACAAACTCCTAAATGCTATTGAGAATTTTTCTAAAATGTCAAATTATGACATCAACACCTCAAAATTCTTCATATTCCCACTTAACCCCCGGGTCGTAATATAGCTTATTTTCCACACACTTCTATTAAAACAAGCTGCTCACTTAAATACTTAGAGGTAAACTTTGAGCATAAATCATAAATAAAATATGCAAAATAACCTTCAAAAAATGGGCAGCTATAAAGCTAGATCTGCAGAGATGGTAAAACATGAAGTTCCCACTATTATCTAAGATTGCAACAGTTAAAATGAATATTCTTCCGAAACTTCTATACCAGCTCAATCCCACTAATATTACAATTTATAAATCATTTTTTCAAGAAAGTAAATAACGACCTATCCAAATTTAGTTGGTATCTGAAAACAACCAGAGTTAGTTATACAAAATTAATACTACCAACTGATAAAGAAGGAATGGCATTACCGGATTTTGAACTGTACTGTAAAATAATATTTTCTGACAGAATTATCCAGATTGCTGAATATAACCCACTGAGCAATGACTGGTTCCCACTGTGGGTTAAATTATGGCACAATCACATTAAAGAATACAGACTTAACCCCAAAGCCCTCCCCTTCATGGACATTTCAAACTTAAAAAAAATTTAAAGTACATAATTTGCTTAATCATAAAATTCTCATGTTCCAAGAACTTTTTGAATTTCTAAGCCTTTCACATATTCTAAAACTATTGCAACTAATTCATATAAACCCTAACTTAACAATAAGGACTAATATGTTACTTCTAGCCCAATATCCATTAATCAAAAACTTCATCATTTGGGACTTCTACAAACTTAAAAATAAAACCACCGACGAAATCAGGGAAAACTTCAACTTAACCAAAAAATGCATTATCATTAGACAAATCATGGAACTTGTAACTTTCAAAAACATACCCGAAGATGTTTAAACAGATGTTAATACTTCATTAATGATTCTAAGATGTCTAGTGTATAAAAAGAAAATGTTTTCTACTTGTGTATAAATTAATTCCAATAACAAAATATCAAGTCTGTACCCTATTCTCTAAATGCTGGAATGGAATAAACAATAAAATTACTATGAAACAAGTTTCATATGCTTTAGAAAATGCTGTTAAATTATCTCCTTTTAGAAATCTGCTATATACACAATTAATGATCAATAATAATGCTTATTTGACACCAATTAGACTGAATAAATTTAACTCAAACTCTTCCCCTTTCTGTCCTTTCTGCCCGAAGATGCATGCAGACCTACTTGACATACTTTGATATTGCAAATTTGCTAAAAATCTATGGGGTTTATTAAGAGTCAGGATAGAAAAAATGGAATATGGTAAAACTACTATTTCATGGGAGTTTGCAATCCTTCACATTATCACAGACAGAATACCACATTCTTATCACTCTTTCCATGTTAATGAAACTTTATATCACTCAGAACTGGTTAGATAGATCCAAATTAACATGGGAGGGATACAGAAACATGGCACTCAAATACATCACCTCCCATAAAATGACAACAAGAAATAGTAAAAAAATGTTCCTACTAACAGAAGTTTTGGGGTTTTCTCACTGACCACATTCTTAAGGAATAATACTCTTTGTAGATATTACAGACATTGGCTTATAATAATCAATACCTTCCTAATACGTAGTAATATAATAAGCAGGGTAAATTCCACAGTTTTGTATTAACTGTATAGAACATATGAAACAGTGAAATCCCTGCTCTATGAGATTTCTCATTGTAGCAGCTGTAAATATAGCATATAGTTGTAGGTTAACTAAATGTCAAAAATCTTTATATCAAGTCATACTATTGTTTTTTTTAATGCAAAGCTATCAACAATACTGTTGCTTATGTGCCATTTCTTTGTTTATTTTAACCTTGATGGTAAATTATCTATATGGTCTTACGCCCAATATGGTTGTATTCTTTATTTGTATGTATCCACTTTGTACATTGGACTGTTGTAAATTTGTTAGTGAATTATCTCTGAAACAAATAAAACAGATTTTTGAAAAAAAAAATGATTTGTAAATATATAACCTGTTGTGTCTGAGAATAAATGTTATAATCTACATATAATTTATCAGTTTGCATGTCTTTACTCCTCCAACATCTTATGTATCTATGAAACGGTTTCTTATTATGCTCAATATCTTTATAAAACTTTTCTTCACATTTTTCTTAATCTTGTCTCATGCAATGTTTAATTTGTCTGTCCAACTTGTTTATTTTTTTAAAGTTGTTTGTCAACCACTTTTCCGTGTCATATCAATTTTGTTTCTCACCTTAAGCATCTTGTTCTGATGGAAATATATCCTCCTGACTATGTCCCTATGCCTAGATCCTGATGTTAAACATTTTTTTTTAATTCAAACAAATTCACTTTCAAAAGTTTCCACATTCCTTCTGCATTTTTTCCACTGAACGCATCACTCCAATTAGTTTTACATAAAGACTGTTTTGCTTCTATATAATTTGTTATTAATCTTCTGTGCATTTGTTTAGATTTTAAGTTTGGCAAAACTGTCTAGCAAAAAACTAACCTTAACAACCCCATGATCACTGCACATCGACAATAGTAAAACTTGACATGAAGTAACAGTAATTTCTTTAGGAACATAAAGTCTAGTATATTCCATTCCCTGGTAGGCTTTTTTTACAATCTTAAGCAAATGTTGTTCCTGAACATCCTTTGTGAATAATTTATTTACTAATGTTGTTGACTCAACATAATTCCAGTCTGTTTCTGGTAAATTTAACTTCCTGGCCTCTATTATTCTTTTCCCCTGTGTTTCATACAAGAAATGTATGAATTCCTCTAGGCCATAAGCACTTGGCTTTGGAGGTTTATATGCTCCAGCAATTGCCATATATTCCAGGGCTGTCTTTATTTTGACATTTACACAATCTATAATATTGGTGTTATCAATGAACATGTAATAATCACAGGTCTCTTAACTATCTTTAATCCATATCGTAACACCTCCTTGATTTTTTGTTAGAATGTCTGTTACAGTGCAAGCATTTATACCCTGACAGAACTGGTTTCCTGTCATTGCTCTTTAATCATGTTTCACAAACAATAATATCAACCTTGTGGTAATGTAACACATTTTCTAATAACAAATTGTATTATTAAAGCTCCTAGCATTAACAATCATCAGATGCATCAAATGTTGCTCTCTGGGAACTGTTAAATTTTTGACCTGGCAAAAAGTTTGCCTATTGTTTGTCAAATATTGCAAAATAATTGCTGCAAATATTCTCCTCCCTGATCTTGACAGGTGTACACCATCTTATCTGAACAGATGTATTCCCAAAACCAGGCTTGGATGCGCTACACATTTCCACTTTTTAAAATGGGACATTTTTTCATGTAGGTGTTTATCCAAAAAAACTTTTCATTCATGGTGACGTGACTCTGCTTTCTATATGTGATTTGTGAAAAATATGCTCTAACATCTGTACAAGCTATGTTTTCTAAGAGGGCTGTAAGTTCTGTATTAAAAGTCAGAGAGTCCTTGCAGATGAGAGCTTTTTTACCAATATCAATACAAACAGACCTGCACTTCCTTACATTAAGGCATTCTATGGCCTGTCCCACACCCTCAGTTTTTGCTCCTGTCAAACATAACACTATTTGATGTTCATTATCTTCTCTGCAAATGAAAGTATCAGTTCCTCTAATAACTGAATCTCCAATTACAAGAATATATTTTCTGACCAGATCTGAAGAATCTTTAACTTCTAATTCAATAATAACTGTTGCATCAGTTGTTACAGAGTAATGATCTTCATTACAATGAGTCTTATTAATCCCACTGTTTTCATTGTGTATTACATTTGCAAGCATGCAATTTGCATCTTGCTGGCTTTGCACATCCACAGCTTGAGCCATGTTATCAATGTTTGTCTTTCTCCTCTTTTTTTCTTACAGTAATCTTCTTCAATTCTTTCATGTTCAATTTTGATTTCTCCCTTTTCACCTGCCCCTTTCCTTTTTTTCTACATTCTGTTTTGGGAAAAAACGATGCCTTTTTCTGTAGACTGAATGTTTTATGATTGAAAAATGTTATCATTCCCTGTAATCTATAAGTTACGTAACAAAGTAGCATCCTTTTTAGTACATATTCTCTTTGCTTTACAGACATTTATCAGTTTCTTTTTCTTCCTTGTTATTCGTTGTGAACTTCTTCCTTTCTGTCTTTTTCATTTCCTTCTATATGCTCTGAATCCTCAGATTACTGAATACTTGTACCCAGAATTCCAAAGTTGTCAGTGGTATTACCTTATTTACAGACAATTGACACATCCTTTCCTAAATGGATTAATTTGCTCTTTGTCCAACATTATTTATCTCATCAGTCTGATCATTGATATATGTAGCAACAATTCTCCAAACTGTGCCAATTGCACAAGTGCAATTGTCATCAGTAAGACTAGATTTACTACTAATAATGGTAAGCAACTCATCCAACTTTTAACATGAGAAACACAGATCACCAGTGTTACCTTTAAATATACATAGCATTTAGTACATTGAAAAAGTGCCTTAGCAAATTATTAATGCCATACTCATTTAAATAATCCATATTTACTGCAAATTAATAAATATTTCTAAAATAAAAGAATAATCAAAATCAGTTACCACAGTATTCAAAGAGAATTTAAATCAGCTTCAATGAGAAAAATCCCACAAAAAATGTATACAACGAAATACTAAATTAAGTACAGTAAAGTTGCTGCTCTGACCATTCACGTTTTGAAAGTCACACAAAAGCTAGAATTCCTCACTATCACTAATAAATAAATAATAAACTAATACTGGCTTATTTAGATGAGATCTGGATTGTCTTTTCTGCATTCTGTGTGAATTTATCACTGACTAGTCTCATTGGGATGGCTAGCATTTGTCCATCTAAAACATATAAAGTGCACATCACTCTGGATACATTCATTATCTTCCCAGGCTCACTTGTGTCCATTTAATTTCACTTAGGTATTTGAAGATGAAATTCATGGTGTAATAACAATGAACAAAATGCTGATTCTGTAATAAACTGCATGGCATTAAGGCACAGATGTGGTAATACTGCATTGTAGAGAACCTGAAACTTTGATCTATTTAGAGTTGCATAATATAGATAATTATGTCCAGGTTTCCAATTGTAATCAACTCATTATGTGTTCAAGACATGGAGGCCAAAAAATTCAAACTTGAAGTGTATTTCTTATTACACAAGTAGAGAACACATAGTAAGGGAACTGATGAGACCCCATAATTCTTTGTAGTGCATGGAGCTTTTGTTCCATGTACTACCAGTTACAGAAAATGTGTACTAACAGAAACTGTTTTTACCAGCTTAGAAACACTGATAAGGAGTAAAACACTTCAATGCTGGCAAACAGACAGCAGACAGAAACAATGAAGAGTCCTTCTGATGAATGAGCAGTTTTAAAAGTAGTTATACAGTTTGTTCTGCAACACATTTTGTTTATAAGTTTGGCAAAATGAAGTCATAAAAACGTTGAAAAGCTGTTTTACTTTCTGCCATTGTTATTTACTGGCTGATACTGTCATCTGTTTAACTCTAGCAGGACACATAATCATAGCATTGCGTATCTGTGCTAAACAAAAACTTGTTATTGTTAAGCACATTTCTGAAATCAGAGAGGTGCTAAACAAGCTTGTCTTTTTATCAGTATTGGATCATAATCATGACCCTCCATGCACTACAAAAAGGTTAAACCTAAGATTCAGGGCTACATGTACATACCCCTTGACTCACCAGAAATACAACCAAATACAATTTGTACTGGCTGACAAACAGCTTAAAATGGGATTTGGTTAATTTAGATGGTCTGAAAGTCAGCTGGTCAATTGCTATTGATACCTACTTCCACATATCATTCAATCTATTTGGGCTTTCTTTTCAACATTATCACTCAAACCAATAAAGCTTCAGAGCGAAACAGTACCTTCATTGGAGCCACACATGAGACCTTAACAGCAAAGATAAAGCAAGCATTATGTCCAACTTTCTGGATGACCATCACTCAGTTTTAACTATATGAGCCAATGCAATGGGTAAAAATTTCCATTATTTCACTTTGTCAAAGAATAGAAAAAAAAAAACACTTCCCAACTTTTCTGCCAAAGGATAAAAACTAGAGGTAAAGCATGGAAACTACAACAACAAGACAAATCTCAGATTTGTCTACAAACAGCAGATAAGAAACACCACTGGCTCTCAAATTCAAAAAGATAAAACTATGAACTACAGTGATCTCCAATTAAACTACAAAATGAAGTCAAAGTGGTTCTGGACCACCTTAAACAACTGTCTGAATCCAGGAAAGAAGACACAATCCAACTCACTCTCTAATGAGCCTAGCTAGAGTATAGCATGTAAGTTCAATTAACATTACATAAATGCAACCACATTCCCCTATAAACAACATAATACAACCTCAAAAAGTTTTGCATCTGAAATAACCATGTCTTAAAATGCATTCATCTCTCGCAGGTATGCACTGCAATCATAAATAAATGTCTGCTCATACTAAATGTCCTTATTCCTAGCACCAGATAATGTCCCTGCAGAATATCTGAAAGCAAGAGCTAGGTATGTAAGTATACTCTATAGCCATAATAATAAACTGGTCTATCACAGATTCTTACATCCCCATTTTACGGAAATCCTCCTACATTATCACCTTACATAAAGGCGACAACTCTATCAATCTAGCAAACTTCAAACCCATTGTCATCCTCTTTCCAGTCTCTAAAGTTATGGAAAACTACATCCACTCACAGCTGTTGCAATAAATCCTAGATGAGAATATTTGACCACATCCCAGTATGGGTTTTACTCCCACCACAGCATAGAAACAGCCATTTGATCATTCCTTGACTCAATCCAACATCAAAATAACTTAGGATAGCTAGTTTCTTCTCTATTCTTAGACCTCTCTAAGGCATTTGACACAACAAATTTCCACCTTCTCCTCTCCAGACTGTCTGACATAGGCTTTGGCCTACAGCTTCTCCAGTGGCTTGTAAGCTATCTCATCCAGACCTCTCAAAGTGTGAATGAATAGACTTCCTCTGAAAATGCTTACCTGTCACAGTATTCATACCTGAGGAATCTGTCTTTGGCCCACTACTCTTCAGTCTATTCATAAACACCATACACACAGCGACCAAACAATCAACTGTAATACAATGTACAGATGATTCAACTCTTATATGTTGAGCCCCAGACATGACAAACATCAAGGAATAATGCAGGAAACATTACTCTCCGTCAAGTCATGCTTGCTGAATCCCATGACTTCTTTACCTCAATAAACCAAACTAGTCATCATCTTCCCTGTTTCTAACCCTATAGATAAGCAGGGCTTCCATATGACATCAGCAAACAGCACCAGGATAGAGCTAGTCAATGATACAAAACAACTTGGTGCCATAATTGACAAACAACTAAAATTTGATTGCCACATACAATGCATAATCTACAAAACTCATCACATATTAGAAATTCTACATAGATCCAAAACCTAACTTACAGACAAAAGACACATACCTACATCTTCTGCCTACTTATGTCCCTCTCTACCATCTCTATTTTCTATTTTCACAAATCTTAGCACTGGGGCTACCCACACTAGATCAGGGTTATAAGAGCCATGAGGTCAAGTATGTCTAATGTGAATATCAATATAAAAATTCAAGATAATTTTTTGAATCACAGCCCTTAAAGGTATTCTTTTTTTTAATATCTGGGCCACTTAGCTTGCTAACAGCTATGAATTATAAAAAATGAATTCACAGTGTAGAACCTAAAAGTGCATTTACACATATTTATCCACATAATTGCAGAGACATTGTGAATACTATGCAGACTTCTAATAGTAAAATAGTGCACAACTTTGCTGAATGATTTGCAGATTTAGAGTGCTTCTCAGGAGATGATCATATAAAAAAATCTTTATGATAGGCAAGTAACTTAATATTCCACTGAGAGTACCAATAGCTCTCAAGACTAAAACTGAATAATAGGCAAATTCAGTAGACACCTTAAATGTCATTAAGAAGCAAATAAAACCAATGCACTGGGTCACTAATACAATGACTGTTGTAAAGTAATACAGAATCACATATGCATTGATGTGCAAGTTTGGAATAAAATAATTAAAAGAGCATTGCCAACTGCTGACAAGTGAGACAGTAGCTCATGAAGTAGTAAGTTATGGCTATTCTAATGAAGAAGTAAAGTATGTCCAATGCTTGATGCTCAATGCTGATAAATAATCATTCTCAGTCAACTGAGAAAACAAATATCTGACTAGATATATAAATCACATCTGAGGAAGTATAGTCCAAAGAAGTGCAAAATATATAGCATACCAATCACGTATGTTGACTCAGAGCAAGTTATAGAGAGTTGTGATGCCTGCAGTAACCATTACAACAAGAAATGGGTGCTAGAATGCCCATTATCAGTGTATTCATATGGTCAACTTGGCATAGATTACTTCAGATTTAAAGAATCTTCGTATATCATTTGTGTGGGTTATTATTTCAGCTTTCATAAAATAATGAGACTGATAGACACAAGACATCAAGCATGAATGGTACATTAAAGTCTTTATTCTTGAGAAAGAAGATATTTGATGAGTTTAGATATGGCAATGGTTTGCAATACAGAAGTCAGGAATTTAGATGATTTTTCCAGAAGTGGGAAAAAGAGATATAGAGCACTCAGCCCATGCTATCTGCAGCATAATGGATAAGCGGTGAAAAACATTCAAGCAATGCAAACTGACATGAGAAAGTAGAGTAGTAAAAGCTTTGATGGCTGTCATCCTGCAATCACAGAACACAGGGATGCTGCACTGCATGTACATCACCTTTCACCAGGTCAATAGTTCATTGCCTAAAGGCTGAAAAGCAAATTGTCTACATCAAACTATATTGCTGAACTCTGAAAATCAATATAAAGTATAACAAATGCTGGAGAGAAATCAGCAGACATAAAATTATAGGTATGCAGAAACTATAAGAGACTGCCAGATTAACAGGTTAGAGCCAGGATATGAATACAATGTATGCAGAAACTATAAGAGACTGCCAGATTAACAGGTTAGAGCCAGAATACGAATACAATGTATGCAGAAACTGTAAGAGACTACCAGATTAACAGGTTAGAGACAGAATATGAATACAAGGTATGCAGGAACTATAAGAGACTACCAGATTAACAGGTTAGAGCCAGAATATGAATACAAGGTATGCAGGAACTATAAGAGACTACCAGATTAACATGTTAGAGGCAGCATATGAATACAGAAGTCATGGAAATGTTTTCAGCCTGAATCTGAAGTAGCTGGCAAAAAGGACTTGTAATGTTAATGGGAAGATGGAAAGCTTAGTAGAAGGAATCACAGATGTCTACATAAGACAAACACATTTTATTATATTTATTTATTTATACTTTGGTGACCATATTAATTCTAATAGGCTGGTGTCCTCTTTTAAGGGGAGATCTGAAGTAGTATTTATACTGACTGATGGAAATTTGGCCAAGGCTCCAAGGAATTCTTCTAATGTTTTTGATAAAGGCCATAGGATCTTTTACATCCACCTGAGCTACCACAAACTCAGGCAGATGAGGCCTCAATACGGCATCATATTTGATGGATGGAATTTAAATTGGAGTTCCAGGAAGAAAAGCAACCAGATGTGTCAAAACCAGTCCTGTTACAAGAAAATGAAGGTTGTTTCAACTGTTACAGACAAGACTTCCAAGGAGAAACACCTCAAGCTATGTCTGGAAGAAAGCAAGAACTGTACAAAAAGGAAAAACAGTCCTGTTAAATACTTCAGAGGTATGGGAGAGTACTGAAGAAAACATAAATATCTATGGATTGCTAAGGAGTTCATCTCAACACTAAAGACTGACATTTCCATTTATTAAATGTCTTATAAAATAAATATAAAAAAATTGTTTTGATGTAAATAAATAATTACTTAATTTGTATAGAATTGAAGCTAATTTTGCATTCTCAATAACATACCTCTCAACCTCTTAGAGCAAGAAATCTGGACAAAGCCATAAAGAAAAGTGGGGCAAATGCCCAAAAATAGGGACAATTTTTAAATATTACTCTTACAAACTTAGAAACATGATAGAATAACAGCTTTTTTAGTAGCATGAATTTTCTGAATGGTATGAAGTCTGAAACACACATGTCCGTCCTTATATTTTAACTTCGGTCTTTAATGATTTGCCATTAATTTGCTGGAAAACCACAATTTTATAAGTAACTGACCAAAAATATCTGGTAAAAATCTGGACATTCTGTGAAAATCTGTACAGTTGAGAGGTAATGCATACCACCTCATAGGTGCATAATATTTAATATCAACATTTCGGGTAGATTATATTAAATATGAGGTATGTAACTTTAAATGCTAATGAGGTAGTTGCAGTGACCTGTGTGTCATGTCTGCATGTCTTGTAGTACAACAAAGACAAATGCTTACCTCATGA
The DNA here is from genome assembly GCF_019279795.1 of Protopterus annectens. Lineage (NCBI taxonomy): Eukaryota > Metazoa > Chordata > Ceratodontiformes > Protopteridae > Protopterus > Protopterus annectens. Next base: position 303,883,232 of record NC_056728.1, read on the forward strand.
CCAGGATAGATGAAGCCTTAGATCAATTTGATAGGGCAAAGTATCTAACCACTATTATATTTACTAAGGATAACTGTCAGGTATCTTTTGCACATGTAGCCAGAGATAGAAAAGTATTTGTAACCTCATTTGGGATGTATACATGTACAAAAATGCTCTTTGGAATGCAAGATGACTCAGAGACGTTGTAGAGGCTTTGTAAATCACATCCCAGCATGTGCTAGAGTCATAATGCTGCCCTTACTTACCTGGATGACATTGCTATCTACAGCCTTCATGGGTGGAGCATGTTCAGCATGCCAGGGTGATGTTGAGTAAACAAGAAAGGGCAGGGTTAACCATTAAGGGCAAAAGGTGTCAGGTAGGTATGGTAAATGCATCTTTTCTGAGTCATAGAGTGGATGGTGGAAAATTTATGCAAGAGCTTGCCAAGATTAACACTGTTAGGACATGGCCCTCTCCTACTACCAAGAAACAGGTGAAGATATTCTTTGGGATCGTGGGATGCTACAGGAATTTTTCCACACTATATTATGGTAGTCACTACCCTTACACACCTTATTAGATAAAATAAACCAAATATTTTTTTTTTTTTTTTTATTTTACATTTGTTGACCGGGCTAGTCCAACTGGATATATGTCCATTTTCAGTGGAGGCCCGGGGAGAAAAGCTCCAAGGTCATAGTTAGATTAACAAAAACATTGATGTTGTTACACAAGATAATATACTGGTTAATACATATACAATTATAAACCTATAACAAGTGAGTACAATTAAATACACTGATGCTTACAGACCAAATAAGAGAAAATAAGAATTATTAAATGATTTCACGAGGTACAGATTTGAACAGTCAGACAAGGAGGGCTAAAATAGAGTGTTCTTTGGTTTTTGGGTTAGGCGGAGGCTGAGAGAAGCCTAGGTACGACTGGGACAATAGCTTATTAGTCTGGACTGGAGCAAGGGCATAACCATTTGGATTTCAAGTATGCTCTAAGATGTAATTTAAATTGGTGCTGAGAGGGCATAAGTCTTAGGTTGTTTGGTAGGGCGTTCCAGGATTTGCCAATGGAATTGGCATATAGTGCATCACCACCAGCATTGTTAGATTTAATGGTCCTTACTTGTAGACTTTTGGAAGACCTGAGGGAATTAAGGTTGGAGTACGGGGTAAGTATTTTGTTCAGTGAGGGAGTTTTACCTGGATGGTTAATAATTTTAAAAGCCTCAGTTAGCTGGTTGAATTTGAGTAAATTGGGCAGTTCCAGCCATTCGGGAGACCTTAAATTTAGGCAGTGATGAGTGCGATAGGGCGTTCCTGTTATGAATCTGGCTATGTGATTATAGGTAGTTGTTAGTTTATTAAGTTCTTTCTTGTTTAGGAAGGAGAATATCGGGGAGGCATAAAGGAGAGTGGAGAGTAGGTGGGTTCGGGCAATAGTCAGTTTGGTGTGCGGAGTTAAGAAGGCCTTTATTCTATACATCGACCCAAGCTTTCTGTTAACCGATTTAATAGTTAAGTTTACATGCATATCAAATTTAAGTTTATGGTCTATGGTCACCCCTAGTAGTTTGGTATTGGATACGGGGTAGATAATGGTCCCATTGTTGGAGGACACATGGAAAGAAGGATTGTTGGTGTTGAGGGGTTCTATAGTTTGAGCAGTCACTGAGGTGGGGAAAAAGAGAAGTAATTTGGTTTTGGCAGGGTTAAGTAAGAGTTTAAGTTCCGAGAACCATTTTTCGACAGTAGAGAAGCAGTTTTGGGTTGTGGCTTGGAGTTTGGCGAGAGATTCATCAGAGCAGATCAGGGTGGAGTCATCTGCATATTGAATACAGGTGGCTTTGGGAATAATTGAGTGTAGGCCATTTATGAAAATGGAGAAAAGAAGGGGACCAAGGATAGATCCTTGGGGGACACCAATATTAGTTGGGAGTAGGTCTGATAGGCTGTTTTGCCACTGGACTGCCTGTTTTCTACTAGAGAGATAGGCATTAAACCAACTTATGGTTAGTTTACTAAGATGTAATGTTTCCAGTGCCTGAAGCAGTAGTTGGTGGTTGACCATATCGAAGGCTTTCGACAGGTCTAGAAAGAGCGCAGAGGATATTAGTTTATTATTGCGATTGTGGTTGACTGAGTCTACAAAGGAGAGAAGAGCTGTGGTTGTGCTGTGATGGGGGCGGAAGCCATGTTGGGTATTTGATAGGAGGTTGTTATGTATGAGGTAGGTAATGAGTTGTTTATGGACACAGCGTTCCATAATTTTGGCTAAGGGAGACAGTATGGCTATGGGTCTATAGTTGGAGGTTTCTGTGGAGGGCCCTCCTTTGTGGAGGGGGATGATATAAGAGATTTTCCAGATAGAGGGAATAGATGCTTCAGAAATGGTCCGGTTGATCAAGATTGATACAGGGTAGGCTATGGCATCAGATGCTATTTGTAGGTATTTGGCAGGGAGCTGATCAGCCACGAGGGTGGTTGGTTTCAATTTTTTTAAGAGGGTGCGAATGAAGGAGGTGGAGATGGGTTGTAGGTTAAAGGCCGTTTGGGTTGTATTTATAATTGGCGTTGCCACTGAGGGAGGCGTGGGAAGCTTGCTGGCAAGGGACTGGATGGTCTCAGTGAAAAAAGAATTAAAGGAGTTGGCTATTTCTGTTGGGTCATTGTCCATGAGTTTGTCGGGGGTGGGGGTAGTAGACTTACCAGGATGAAGTAAGCGGTTAAAACCAGCCCAGAATTTTTTAGGATTATACTGATGTTTGTCTTGGAGGTGACAAAAATATTGTTTTTTATCAGATTTAACGGCTACTTTGGTTGAATTTCTTAGCTGGAGGAACTTGATGCGGTCTAGAGGGTTTTTGTGGTTCTCCACTTATTCCAGGCCTGGTCTCTGATTCTAATTTTGGATTTAGTTTCTTGTGTTAGCTAGGGTGCTATACATTCCTTAGTTCTCGTAAGTCGATTAGGAGCATGGGAATTGAGTATCTTGAGGAAAGTGTTATTAAAGTATGAAACACTTTCATCTAAGGATAGGGTTTTTAGGATGTGCCAGTTACAAGCCTTGAGATCAGCTAGGAATTGGTCAGGGACAAATTTTTGCTATTCCTTACTAATCTAGTTATGGGGGGAGTCTTATTTGAACATTTGTGTTTTATAATAAAGGTAGCAAGGTGGTCACTAAGGTCATTGGGAAGGGTCCCTGTGGTATAGTTATTTGGATTCCTATTAGTAAGAATCCAGTCAATAATACTCTCCTTTTGTTGTGCATGTACAATTCTAGTGGGAGAAAGAATATTTTGGGAAAAACCATGTAAGTTAATGGGGAGAGGATTTGATTGGGCGAGTAGAGACCAGTCTATATTAACATCTCCTAATATTATTGTTTCTTGTGGATAGTTATTAGCAAGCCAACTAAGGGTTTGTTCAAGATTTTCTACATTTTGCCCGTGGTAGGTAGGTTACTATGAGATTAATACTTTTTGTCTGTTTAGTGAAATCTTAAGAGCAATCAGTTCCAGGTTTGGAACTTTTGGGGGTTGCAGTGAATTCATTGTGATGCTCAAGGAGTTCTTGAACATCACAGCTATTCCACCACCCTTTCTGGTTGTACGATCAGCCCTGATGATGTTATATCCAGGAGGGATAATTTCCTCATCCTTGGTGCTTGGTTTGAGCCAAGTTTCTGATAAACACATTATGTCCGGGGAGTGGATATCAAGCATGGCATGCAAGCTATGTACTTTATTGTTAATGCTTCTAATATTGAGATGGAGCAAAAAGAGGGAGTCCGCAGGTCTGCTAGCTGCATGGTGGAGGTTAGGGTCTGGGTCACTAAGAGGGCCTGGGTTGGGGTGGATGTCCCCGTCATTAGTGATGGATTTTTTCAAATATTCTAGTATTTTTTGTAGTCTAGTTAGTAGTTTAAGCTGTTCTCTTAATGAGGATACTTTTGGGTACCTAAGAATAAAGTGTGTACTTTTAGGGATGAGGTGAGTAGCGGAGTAGAGAGAGGGGGGGATAAGAGTAGTGGTATTTTGGGAATACAGGGAGGTCTGACCCTTAGGAAGGTAGATTCTAGTTAGGGCTTGTGTTTCATAGGCTGTTAAGAGATACGGTAAGATGAGGAGTAAAAGTACAAGGGGGAGGGTGGTAAATGAGGTTCTGTCCATGGTGAGGCTGAGATCTCAGCGTCAATAGGGCTAGGACGATACCTAAGTCAGCAGGAAGCTGGAGGTAGTAGTAGGGTGAGATAAATGGAGAGAGTTAGGCAGGTGGGCGGGTTAGGTTTGGTGGTGGGGAGTGGCAGAGAGATGGGGGGGAGTGGACAGTTCTGATTGGGTAGTGGAAATGGGGATGGGCTTGATGACCAAATGTAGAGGTAGTGGGGGCGGTGGGAATAGGGGCAGGGAGGGCGGTGCAAGCCCAGCGTGGCGAGGCGGAGCGGGGACTACACCACAGGATTTCCCTGGGTCTTAGAGGAAGCCAGGTTTAATGGTAGCTACCTAAGTTCTATTATTGTTCCTTTAATTTTATTTCTTTTTTGTTGATTTTTATGTAGAAGGAACCTGTGTTCAATAGATTTTATTCTACCTGGTACCTTTATTACAGTACAAGGTGTTTGGCAAAGTACAATGAAAGGGTTAGTTATTTATTTACCCTGAGTCTCTTAATGGGCTTTTAAAGTTGTTTATGCATTCGCACTGGTGGGGTCCTGAGGGTCCTGAGTGCCACTCGGTAGGCGTCTGGATATGGGGCTACCTAAGATGGAGGCAACAGAAAGAGAATAACTTTTTACAGTGTTTGGTGCAGTAACAGACAGTATTACACAATGCAGTAACAGACAGTTTTACACAGTGCAGTACGAGGATGAATTCAACAGCCTTAGTGATCTTAAGCATTGGATAACAGCTAGTTGTATAAAGCAGTAATTTCCTTCCCTTTGGCGACTTATGAATACTCTACTACGCACTCTGTTTATCTGATAAGACAATAGCTAAATAGCTAACATTAGGTGTTTGCAGCATGAAATACTTTGTATCTAGCTTGAAATTGAGGTTACATCCTCTGACCAGAAAATTAGATCTAACAAGCAACCACTTTCAACTGCAGCGTTTGGCAGTATAAGTCAAACAAAACGCGGTTATCAGCTTTTCAACAGTCGCTAATGCACAGCTACATCCAGATCTAACAATTAATCCAATTTCTAGAGTAGCATCTAAGAAAACGCTAATGTACATTTACTTTTACCACATACTTTTTTACAAAACGCCAGTTGCATCTACACAGTGCATACAATCATGACTACAAGCAGGGTTTCTTGATTAAATTACTATCAGTAATCAAAACAACAGTAAGAGTTGCAGTTATATTTATCTATTATATGTACAATCAGAGCAATATGCAGTAGTTACATACCACGAGGGCCAGTGCTGCCCGATCGTAAAGCACAGTTAGTTTGAAAATATGGCGGTTTCTGAGGTCTCTTTCTAACCTCGGCTGCTACACCACAGGATTTCCCTGGGTCTTAGAGGAAGCCAGGTTTAATGGTAGCTACCTAAGTTCTATTATTGTTCCTTTAATTTTATTTCTTTTTTGTTGATTTTTATGTAGAAGGAACCTGTGTTCAATAGATTTTATTCTACCTGGTACCTTTATTACAGTACAAGGTGTTTGGCAAAGTACAATGAAAGGGGTAGTTATTTATTTACCCTGAGTCTCTTAATGGGCTTTTAAAGTTGTTTATGCATTCGCACTGGTGGGGTCCTGAGGGTCCTGAGTGCCACTCGGTAGGCGTCTGGATATGGGGCTACCCTGAGTCTCTTAATGGGCTTTTAAAGTTGTTTATGCATTCGCACTGGTGGGGTCCTGAGGGTCCTGAGTGCCACTCGGTAGGCGTCTGGATATGGGCTACCACGAGGGCCAGTGCTGCCGCCCGATCGTAAAGCACAGTTAGTTTGTCTGGGCTCCAATATGTGAGCAGGAATTTCCAAATTAGAAGAGGCTTTCAGTGCACCCCTTGAAGTACTCAGTCATGATTAGTCAAGAATTCATTATACAGGTAAACACTTCCAACTATGAGATGAGGGCTGTATTTAACCATTTTTCCTCAGGGGGAAGAGTACCCTGTTATGTACTTGAACCATAAACTTCAACTTAGGGAAACATCTTATGTAGCCATAGAAAAGGAGTGTATGTACTCTCTCTGGTCTTAGCAAAAGCTACAACTCTAGCTGTATGGCAGAACATTTACTGTGGTTACAGACTACATCTCTTTAAAAATGTCTATATATGGCACATGGGTGGAATGGAAGTTTTGCTAGGTGGTGTTTACCGTTGTATTCCTAGAACATAACTATTTAGCATAATAGTGGTTCTACTAAAGTTAATGATCGGTCTAGCAAGGGAATGTTTTGGTGAAGGTCGGCATAATTTATTTATTTTTTACTTAATATTTGTTTACCAGGAAAGTTCTACTGGGACAGAGCCCACTTTCAGCAGAGGCCTGGGTAGAAACACTCCAGATGCATGTTTTTGGAATGTGGAAGGATACCTAAGTACCCGATGGGAACTCACAAAAATACAGGGAGAACATGCAGACTCTGCATAGAAGGCACCCCAGCCAAGAATCAAATCAGAGAACCTCTTGCTGTGAGGTGGCAGCTTTAACCACTGCACCACCTGAAGTGGTTAAGGTGTTTACCTCATGAATGCAAGGTACAGGGTTTGAATCTGACCTTTGATTACTGGTTAAGTTTGCAATAATCTGCAGAGCAATTACTTAGTATTTACCTTGACCAATGGATGGGAAATCAGAAATTCAACCTGGGTCTGTCTCCCATGTCTTTGATAGATACAGGCAGACAGTAATGCCAAAACAAATGTACCCCCCCCCCATACACCCACTCATAACCTCTATAACATAACCCCTCTTGATAAATGCCCAAGATACATAGGGACACAATTGGTTTGGATTGCATGGCTTGGTTTATAAAAGCCTTGGTGGTCATTAGCCTAGTATATACCTATGAACCTATGAACCTAAGGGAATAGGTTAATGTTCAAAATGTCTGCACCTTCATCTCAAGCTTATCTTCTTGAGTGATGCCACCATATGTTCATTGGTTCAAAGGTAAGTATGAGGCTAGCTGCCTCTACAGGCCATTTTAAGCCTAGCTGTTTTCCCTTTTTAAGCTTGAATTAACCTATTCCTTTTGGTTAGAGACTGGCCTTACCTATCCCATGGTTGATAATTATATATCACCTCAGTGATAATAACTGTGATCATACCTTAGATAATATGAGGGGACCCAAGGATGGGATAAAGCATTTAAGAGCTGTCTCTGTCCATTAGTAGTACATGGGGCAGTTCTGGGGTAATTTTTTTGTTTCTTATCCATAGATCCAAGTAGTGCTTGAATATGACCAGGACAGGCTTTGTTTTATGAGACTGGGGAGTCCATTACAGACCAGGAGTATCCTCCGCAAGATACACCTGTCCTTTCAAACCATTCTGTTTATATTGCAGAAGAGGTCTAGATTCCTATACTGAGTATTTCTGATGTCATTTGACTTGCTGGTGTGCAGTAAACCCATCAGTACTGAGTCAGAGGATGCCTCGTATGCCAGACACAGGGCACATCTTTGCAGTCTGAAGGATACTGAGTATAGTGACAGGGCCATGTAGGACACATTGTTTAGGTCTTGTATCCTTTATGTAAGGTGCCTCTAGGGGCATTCCAGTTGTTGCATTTGTCTAGACAGATACATATCAAAGAGGGCATTATACTCAATGACTGGCCTAATGAGAGCTGAGTAAAGGGGACAGTGACATCTCTAGATCTAAACACAATCCTTTTTTATAAGCTGTGCAATACAGAAGGACATTCTTATGACAATGAACATATGTTGGTCAAAAGGTAGGTCACAGTCCACATAGGTTCCCAAATTCTGAACAACTGAATTAATTCTTAGAGCTGCATTGTATCTGTTTGTTTCCTGGGGTAGATGACTTCCCAAAAGATACAGTAATGCAATTTGGCATTTAGTTTCAATCCATGATTTTGGGCTAACCTTCTTACAGAATGGCTAAGTCATCTGGTGATTTAATGACTGCTCCTAGCTTGCAGTCATCTGCAAACTTAGTCAGTCAGAGCACTCTGGAATTGGCTTTTACTTCAGAAAAGTAGATAAGAACCAGAGATTTATATAGTGGGAGAATTTTGACAGCAGGGGATGCCAGACAGGAGAAAACTGATTTTAAGATGCGTTGTATTTTTCTTTCTTTTTTCATAGTCCTGACACCTTTGTAAAATATAGCTGAACTCTATTTTAATCTCTGTTTCTGGGAATGCATGACCTTTTCTTCTAAATGACAAAGGACTTAAAAGGGCAGGAAATGTATTTGAAATGTAAATTATGTGCCTGCGTGTGTGTGTGTATGCTTACTGTTACAAAAACATATTTTGATGACAATCTTCTAGTTTAAAATACTGATTAGTAAAGACCATGATCTATAGTGTTGAAGGATATGATTTTCTATGAAAAAGTACTCATTAATGCATGAGAAAATAGTTAGGGACTTATTTTTTTTTCCATTTGCTCATTGTAACATTTCTAACAGATAATGGCACACAAAACATCCATTTAAGAGGCACACAATTTTACTGTTGTATATCTCCATGTCATTTCTAATGATCAGAATTTTGATGTATTCTATAACTCATGAAGAGAGACTTTGTGAAGCGAACTCATTAGCTCATTATGTTTGGCAGTTGGTGCAGCGGGATTAAGGCAATGAGTTGTAGTTCCTGTGGTCTAGGGTTTGAGATTCTCATTCCTCATTTGCCTACTGTGTGACATTGAGCAAGTTGCTTAACTAGATATTTCTTTCAAGTTGCCCCTCAAAAGAGTTTATATGCACAGCAGGCCTACCCAGTTAACAAATGGATTTTTTATTGTTTATGTATATATACATATTTTTAAAGATTTTGTATTTTTCCCAGTGCCTTAGTGTGTAAAGTAATTTTACTTACTTTTGGAAATACATACCTTGCAGATATCTGGTTTATTCAATCACCTTCAACATAATCTTCCCAGAACCCAACATTACACATTGTGAAATTGTGAAAAATCAATTGTAATATGGGTGTTTGTTTTAATACAGTTTGCTAATACAATACAAACTTTCAGTTAATTAGCTGCGACCATTTCCCAAACTGTCTTTAATCATTTTTTCATAACAGCATCTTAATTATGTCAGACATTTCCGGGGTTTTATTACTAAAGATGAAATTATGCTTTGTTATTAATATTCATCTAATAAAATAGATTCGTGGGTGGGTTAGCATCATGGTCTTCCATGTGTGCCACAATTCAGTCACAGGTCCTACCAAAATTTATTTGATTCACAATGAAAAATGTTGTGATCTCAATAGTACTCATTGAATATATAACTCAGCAGTGAGCCATCCTATCAATATCAAGTGGGTGGGAATTCAATCAATGAAATAATTAAATGTAAGAATCTTTTGCATGGGGCAAACTAATATGTAATCTGCCCCTCACCCCCAAAACATATTTACTAACTTAATGGTTAAACAAATGTGAAGAAAAAGGAAATCTCTGAAAACAAATAAATCGCTATCAGTGTGTACATAGAAACGACACCAGTTGTAATTAATTTTGGAAAACAGCATCTGGCCAGTTCAGCAGTGGCTTAACCAGATGGAAAACCATTCAGTCTGCACTTCATGAGTTGCAAGAAAGCCAGGTTTTATATGTGAATAAATAATTTAAGTATGGCAAGACATGCATGATTAATTTCCTCAAAATCTACAGTTTCTTTTTTTTAATTGTTTGGTATATTTAGATGATACAACAAGCAGTTTCATTCCCTAGATAGAATTTATTTTGGATACTTGTTTTAATTTTATTCCACAAATAAAATATGGACTAATATTCAATATCACTTGACTTAGTGCTGCAGTAGTTTTTTTTATTTAAATGAAAACAAAAATATTGGCTGTACCTTAATCATACTGGCTTTCATTTGGATTCATTCAGGTGCATTTGGTGTAGCATTTTAGAGTATTATCTATACTTCTAGCAGGTTAATAAACATGCAAGTTAGTTAAATCAAAGCCTCTATTTTATAATCCCTAATATCTTTATTTTAATGGTTTAAGGGCATTTTTTATTTTATTTTATTTATTTTATTTGGCATTTGTTAACTGGGTTTGTCCAACTGGGCCAGAAGCCCATTTTTAGTGGCGATCCAAGGAGAAAAGCTACAGAATATTTACATAAATAAATTCACAGTAAAATAGAATGATATGTTCTAAGTTATACAAAGTAATTAGAGTGAAATAGTACAAGGAAATATACAAAAACAAAAAAGGATTGAGCACCAAAAAATACAGTTTCAAAAAATTACAGCTGAAAGGACGTGGCATCATTGACTGTGTACAGTATGTATTTACAGCTGATGTCTAGGAAACAACAACAATAGAGGTTGACGGGGTCGATGACCTCTAAGAGTTTCAGTAATAAAAAAATGTAATATAATACATAGAATACAATACATACATGTTAAAAAATGCAGTGGATACTAAGATATGATGTTACCAGTACAGAGAAGGTGCAGTATAAAGGGAGTTTGAATGGAAAAAGTACCTGTGAAGCTGATCACAGAGGGAGAGAAGTGAGTTGGAAAATATAAGGTAAGGTCAGAAGGATGGTAGTGGTTAGGTTGGATCCTGGCAAGGACAGATCCTTGAGCTTAAGAGGAAGAGTTTTACTTGCTTTTTGAATTGAGTAGTATTTGAGGTCTTTCTAATGGAGTTAAGAAGTTTGTTCCAGGCTAAAGACACATTCTAGTTGCAGAGAAGTTTAACTGTATTTCTGTTGGATTTATGTATGTCAAAGAGTTGTTGGTCAGAGCTTCTGAGTGATCTGGTGGAGGTGTAGAAGGAAACATGAGTAGAGAGGGAGGGCAAGTAGTAGGTTTGTATAGGATGTAGTGGGTGATTTGTAGTTGTGCTATAAGAAGTTGATGGAGGAATTCTGGCCATTGCAGTTGTTTTAATGCAATGTGATGGTGAGATCTGTAAGGTTGGTTTGTTGCAAATCTGGCAGTTTTATCATAGGTTTGTTCTAGTTGTGAGATTAATGTGGATTGTAGGTTTGTTAGTATTGGAGTGGCATAAAGGAGGCCTGGTAGTAGGAATGCTCTAGCTAGGGATAGTTTAGTTTCAGGAGTAAGGTATTTTTTGTTTTGATACAGTAATTCTAATTTTTGATGTGTCTTTTTGATACACTAGTGAATATGCTGGTCAAATTTAAGATGGTCATCTATTATGGTGCCGAGAATTTTGTATGAGGATATACAAATGAAGAACACCAATTGCTGTGCGTTTGAAATTTTAATTCTGGTACCTCGGCCTTCGCCTTCTCCTGGAATACAGTTTACATAGCAAACACCACCCATTTTTAAAGAACATTTTAATTAAATTATTGATGCACCATCCCCTAATTATACAATTAGGCTCCCTTTATTACTATTTCACAACACCTATCTAGCATCTTTCCCTCTATTAAATGGATATGTGTTTATATCCATTTAATAGAGGGAAAGATGCTAGATAGGTGTTGTGAAATAGTAATAAAGGGAGCCTAATTGTATAATTAGGGAATGGTGCATCAATAATTTAATTAAAATGTTCTTTAAAAATGGGTGGTGTTTGCTATGTAAACTGTATTCCAGGAGAAGGCGAAGGCCGAGGTACCAGAATTAAAATTTCAAACGCACAGCAATTGGTGTTCTTCATTTGTATATTCTATATACTTGGATTTGTGAAGGAGTAGAAGAGTTGTGTTTTTTTTTGGTCAATTTTGTATGAGGGCCAGCTTTGATGATAGTGTTATCTAGTGAGAAGATGGAAAAGGAAGACTTATGGTCAGAGAGTGATTTTGGTAGGAAGAGTAAAAGTTTAGTTTTCTTGGGGTTTAAGATAAGCTGGTTTTCATTAAGCCATTTTTCGACGGAGTTAAATGTGTTTTGAGTAAGGAAAGGAGATGAGATAAGTTATTAAAGCAGGTGACGAGGGTGGAGTCATCTGCAAATTGGATAAGAGTAGAGTGGTTGCAGTTGAAGTAGAGATTGTTGGTAAAGATAGTGAATAGAAATGAGCCTAGGACAGAACCCTAGGGGACCCCTGATTTTACAGGCAAGGAAGGGGAGCAAGAAGTGAGCCATCAGACAGATTGTAGTCTGTTAGAATGGTAGCTGGAGAACCACTGCATGGTAGCAGGAAAGAAGCTGAGTTCAGTTAGTCTTCTTAGTAGTTTAGAGTGAGACACTGTATTGAAAGCTTTGGATAGGTCAAGGAAGAGGCTGGACACAAGTTGGTTATTATCTCTGGCCTTAGCAACTGTATGAGTAAAGGATAAGAGGGCTGTAGCAGTGCTGTGGTTAGGCCAGAAACCATGTTGAGTAGGGCTTAGGTGGTTTTCCTGTATTAGGAATTTAAGGAGTTGAGAGTGGATACATTTTTTCTAGAATTTTAGAAAGAGGTGATAGGATGGCTATAGATTGAAAGTTGGAGGGGTCTGTTGAGTTACCTCCTCTGTGCAGTGGAAAAGTACAGAAGGCTTTCCATATGTTAGGAACTGTGCTTTCTTGAATAGCTCTATAGGTTCATAGGTAGGTACTAGGCTATCTGCCCGAGGGCATTTACAAGCCTAGCCAGAGTGTGTCAGCTTAAGCCATCCCATTGATTAATTAACTTAGCCTCTGTCAAGAAGAGCCGATGAAGTGATCCCAGTGGTGTATTTTCTGTTACCCATCCACTCGTCAAGGTTTCTCTTGAAGAGTGTTAGTGAGGGGCTCTACCTAATGTAGTTAGGAATTTTGTTCCAAAGCATGGGGAGTCTCTGTGAAAGGAATCTGTCCCTCCAGCATGCTCTATTTATTGTTGTGGCAAGGTTTAGCTCACTAGAGTGAGTGGCTCGCAGTGACTTGGATTTCTTTCGGTGGAGCATGTCCATCAATTCTAAGTTGGACATGGCTTTGTAAGTCAGGCAGAGATCACCTCTGATTAAGCGATATGCCATGAGTACAGCAGGAGTTTTTCCAGTCGGGCTGCATAGGACATATGTTTGAGGCCAGTAATCCTCTTGGTGCGGTACTTTTGTGGTCTTTCCAGCTGTTGGAAGTGTCTTGTGAGGTACATCGCAAATGGGGCATTGTACTCTATGATGGGTCTGATGAGTGACAAGTAGAGGGGCACTATAACCTCTATATTTCTAGATGCAAACCCTTTAGTAATTAGATGGGATACATAGAAGGATTTCCTAACTACTTTGGCAATATGATTGTCAAAGAAGAGATTACTATCTACCTGGGTCCCCAGATCTCTTATTACCTCTTCTGTATTAAGGGAGCTGCCACCTATGTGGTAATTCATTGGTGTTTTGTTTTTCCCAAATGGGATGACTATGCATTTTTTGGCATTTAGCTTGAGGCCATGACTTTGACATCAGGTGTCTGTCTCAGTAAGGCCCTTTTGGAGAATGTCCGTGTCAGCCGGAGAGTCAATTATGGCTCCCAGTTTGCAGTCATCAGTGAACTTGGTTAGCCATAGTCCTCCTGTGTTTGCCTGTACTTCTGAGAAGTATATGCCGAACAGTAGGGGTCCCAGGACAGAGCCTTGTGGGACACCACTTGTGACTGGTTTAGAGTCACTGGTTTATTTATTAGTATAGTCATGGGAAATGCTATGAAATCAGCAGCAAGCTTGAAAAAGAGGGGAGGTCATTTATGAGCAGATGGGGAACAAGGTTTAAGTTTACAAAGAAGAGATTTGATATAGGAGGTGGGAATTAGTTTATGAGAGAAAGGATTTTTGTTAATATAGGCAGAAGAGGTGCCTATGAAGTAGTTATTGAGCAGGGTGGCAATCTCTAGTGGTGTGTTATAAGGGAATGGGTTTGGGGTTGAGAGGTTGCTGGGGTGTAGGGTATTGTTAATGGTGGACCAGAATTTCGGGGGGGGGGTTGGAGAGGTGTATGGATTGTGCTGTATTAAAAGTTTTTCTTATCTTGATAAATGTGTTTTTTTGTAAGGTTTCTGATTTCCTTATAGATTTATAGTAGGGTTGGTGATTTGGTTTTCTGCCAGGTTTTCCAGATATTATCCCTTTTGCGCATGAGGACCATATTTCTTTTGATAGCCAAGGTGTAGAGGAGTTTTTTATCTTAATTTTTCTTTGGGGATTAAGTGAGTCTAGCCTGTTGAGGAAAATCTGGTTAAAGATTTCCACAGCTTCACTAAGGGGAGGGTAGTGGAGGAAGGACCAGTTAATAGATGCTAGTTTAGAGTTAAAAGAATCAGTGTCAAATGAGGATAGTTTATGGCAGTCTCTGTATATGTGGGATCTAGGTATTAGAATAGAGTTTCCTTGGATGTGAATGGGTAAGTGATTGCTAAGAGAGTCGAGCAGGGTGCAGGGGTTGTGGTAGAGATTAGGGTCTGTAGTAAGTATCCAGTCAAGGATAGAACTGGTACTAGTAGTTTTATTAATACAAGTGGAGGATGTGATGAGTTGTTTAAAGCAATGAAGATTAATATACATATTGGGCAGGTCAGACATGAGTTTTGACCAATCAATGTTAACATCTCTCAGAATGATAGTTTCATAGGAAATGTCAGTTAGCCATGAAAGTAAATTTTCAAGGACGGGAATGTCATTTCCTGGTGGGATGTATATTAAGGCTATAGCAAACTTTTTGTGGGAGTTCAGGTGACAATATGGTACAATTAGTTCAGTAGATTGAAAGCTTGGTAGTGGAGTTGGTAAGAGGGAGAGATTAAGTAGATCAGAACAGAGGATTGCTACCCCACTAACTTTTGTTGTCTCTCTATCTAATCAAAATATGTTGTAACCTGGAGGTAAAATTTCATTATTAGTTATGTACGGTTTTAACCAAATTTCAGTTAAAGTTAAAATATGATGAGAGTGTTGGGCTATCCGGGAGTATAAGTCAGTGGTTTTATTTGGAAGGCTTTGTATTTTAATTGAGAACAGGTATAGGATTTTGTGAGTGGTGCAGTGTGGAGTAGTCAGGCATGTGTTTGAGGGAGGAAGGGGTGGGGAGGGGTGAATGCTGGGGTTGAGTGAAGGGGGTGAGGGTTTTGGGTTGGGGTGTATGTCTGTAGCTCAAAGGAGAGACATATTAGAGGATGTATGATGATGTGGGTGGTGTGGGCGTGGGTTGTAGAGGAATAGTTTTAGTTTGTCATTTGTGTGAATGTAACAGAGTTTTCATCTTGTATAAATGAAAATGGGAGGTTGCCAAGAGTGATGGTGAGATGCAGAAGGAGTAGGTTATGTTACGGTTATAGAGGGAGTAGGAAAGAGATGGGGACGTATGGGAGAAGTGTAGTGTGATATCCTAAGAAGAGGGTTGTGTAAGCAGAATAAGGAGTGGGAATTTTAATTATCAAAAAAGTTCACCAGCAAAACTGTTACAAGCACAAACTACCACTGTAGAGTCGTGAATCTCCTTTTTTAATAATAATTCCACAGTTGAAATCAGTAAAAACGTGAATACAAGTAAAAAACACAGTGTAGTTAAGAGCTTTCACCCAGGAATCTCCCGAGCTTCATCAGAACGTGTGTGTTAAAAAATTGCCCTTTTAATATAATTATTACAAATTTCCCCTAATAAGTACATCTCATTAATATTAATTAAGCTGATGTCATCTGTTAAGCTAAATACTTTTAACCTCACAATGTTATTACACTTTCAAAAGTATTTAAAATGTAATTTAAACATTTAAACAAATAAAATAAAATAAAAATGTTAATGCAAACAATGTTGTTAAGCATAAGCTTAATTCCGTAAATAAGCATTGTAATTCCAATCATAATTTCCTACTTTCAGTAGACTATTTGTTCTTATAACTTAGCTGCCCTTAACTTTAGGACAGTATTAATGCTCAAATGGTCGTTTAATCCTGTTTTTTGTTGTTGCATCCAACTTTAGCTGCCAATACAACTCATTGTATTCCAAACGAGCTTCCCATAAACCTCCCCTTACATCCTGTTTCACTTGTTCCAACACATAGAACCTGAAAATACTGTCTGGAAATTCTTTCTGATGCCTATACAGTGCATTTGTATCCTTTTGTTGGGAGACCTCATACATATGTTCGTATATATGCCTTCTCAAATGCCTCTCTGTCTTGCCTATATAGAAACTATTACATTTTTCACAAACACTAATTTATACCACTCCCTTACTACTGCAATTAAAATATTCCCTTGCCTTCATTTTAAACTTCCCTGTAGGGAGGATAATACCTTCTTGTTCTAAAATGTTTCCACACAGCTGGCAAAATCCATACTTATATGTCCCAAACCTCTTCTGAGATCTCCCTATCAAATTCCCATTTTCATGATGCTCCAACATTTCCTTAATACTCATGTCCCTTTTCTTTATAAGCATTGTTGCTGAGGGAATGTGTTTGCTAATCTCAGAATTTGTAGTCAATACCCTCCAATATTTTTTAATAATATTCTTAATGTCGGTTGAAAAGACCATGTGTGTATGAGTGAATGCTAAATCATAATGGGCACCTGGTTCACTTTTGTTTTTACTGATGACACACAGCTCCGTCCACAAAATCAGTTCATATTTCTCCCGTCTTTCCTTTTTTACTTCCCTGATTAACTGATTTATAAGGGGCCTGGGGTACCCTCTTCCCTTAAAGAATTGTTTCATTAATTTAACCTCTTCCAAAAATGTTGAATCTTCTCTACACATTCTAGAGACCCTAATCAACTGGCCCTTGACAATACCCTTCTTCTGGTTGTGTGGGTGTTCACTATTGTAATGCAAATATGTGTTGGAATTGGTAGGTTTCCAGTATATTATGGACTGGAATTTATTCTCCTCATGATCTTGTATATGGTCACATCCAAATAATTTATTTTTTCCTTGGATGTGTTCCATGTAAATTTCAAAAAAGGAGTTGTAGCACTAATGTATTCCAAGAATCGATTTAATTCTAAATCCGTGCCCTTCCAAAACAAACAGATGTCATCTAAAAATCTAGTATATAAAACTATGTTGTCATACCATGATGTTTCGAATATGTACTTTTTCTCCCAATAGTATAATACTAGATTTGCATACAAGAGGGCACATGCAGCCCCCATAGCAACTCCTTTTTCTTGTTTGTAATATTCACCACAAAAAAAATGAAGTTGTTCCTTAGTATTGTTTCCATAAATTCTAATATAAATTTCTTTGCTCATTGCTTAAATATTTAACATCCACCAATACTTCCTGAAACCACTCCAGGCCTTCTTCATGAGGTATACTAGGAAATAAATCAATGACATCTATTGTTGTCATGCATAATTCTGCATTGAATTTATCCTAGGTAACCTTGGTTAAAAAGTCCCAGGAATCCCTTGGAATGTTTTGTAAAGATGTTAAATATTAAACAAGTTATGTGCAAGAACCTTTAGGCCCTTTAGACAATCAACCCCCCACCCCACCCCCCACCCAGGCAAAGTGAAAGGTTGGCAAAAAAACAAAGAACCAACAATCACTGGGAATAAGGAATTCATACAACATGGGCAGGGGGAGAGGGGAATACAAGAAGAGGGAATTATAAAAGAGTGTATTACAAGGACAACCAGTGGAATTAGTGGTTCCACAGGCACGAGAAGATTTAAATACAGCAAGGCCGGATTCTGGTATAGTTAATACTAAGGGCAATTTTCACATTTTTAACTACACAGATTTAATGACAACTATTTTCAGCTTTTTATGAAGGGATTTCAATATGTCCCTACTAAACCTTTCAGAACAGTGGACACCTTGATAGAATTGAAACTGTTTGTGAGAAAAATTAATCTTAAATGTATTTTTAGGGACATAAGGCCAGGCAGAAATGACATGGTTAGGAAAAACATTTGCAATCCCCCCTTAAAACCTATTTTTAAAGTGTTTGAAGAACTTGTGGAAAGTGAGATCAGAAAAATAAATAACAAACAGATAACAACAAATAATTTTTCACAGAGCAATAAAGAACTGGTTAACATGTTAAAAATAGAAGGTGTAGGGTTATGAAACCTGACAGGGGGGTGGTATTAATGGATGCCATTGACTATGAAACAAATATGTTAGAAATCTTAAATGACGAAAACAAATACAGTGTAGTCTCCAGAAATGAAAGTTTCATTGCTTACTCTAAAGTGGATTATTATATTAATAACCATTTTTTACAGGGGACTATAGATAAGAAACTTATGGAATTTTTAAAAGTAACTAGACCTAGGATACCAGTTGTTTTCAGAATTCCTAAACTACAAAAAAATATAGAAAGACCCTTTAGATCTATTGTTGCAGGAACAGGATCAAAACATGAACCACTGGATAAATACATAGCTCAAACCTTAAAGAAATATTTAACATCTTTACAATGCATTTCCAGGGATTCCTAGGACTTTTTAACCAAGGTTACCTAGGATAAATTCAGTGCAGAATTATGCATGACAACAACAGATGTCATTGATTTATTTCCTAGTATACCTCATAAAGAAGGCCTAGAGTGGTTTCAGGAAGTATTAGTGGATGTTAAATATTTAAGCAATGAGCAAAGAAATCTAATATTAGAATTTATGGAAACAATACTAAGGAACAACTTCATGTTTTTTGTGGTGAATATTACAAACAAGAAAAAGGAGTTGCTATGGGGGCTGCATGTGCCCTCTTGTATGCGAATCTAGTATTATACTATTGGGAGAAAATTACATATTCGAAACATCATGGTATGACAATATAGTTTTATATACTAGATTTTTAGATGACATCTGTTTGTTTTGGAAGGGCACGGATTTAAAGTAAATCAGTTCTTGGAATACATTAGTGATACAACTCCTTTTTTGAAATTTACATGGAACACATCCAAGGAAAAAATAAATTATTTGGATGTGACCATATACAAAAATCATGAAGAGAATAAATTCCAGTCCAGAATATACCGGAAACCTACCTATTCTAATGCGTATTTACATTACGATAGTGAACACCCACACAACCAGAAGAAGGGTATTGTCAAGGGCCAGTTGATTAGGGCCTCAATAATTTGCAGTGAAGATTCAACATTTTTGGAAGAGATTAAATTAATGAAACAATTCTTTAAGGAAAGAGGGTACCCCAGACCCCTTATAAATCATTTAATCAGGGAAGTAAAAACGTAAAGATGGGAGAAATACGAACCGATTTTGGGGAAGAAGTTGTGTGTCACCAGTAAAAACAAAAGTAAACCAGGTGCTCATTATGATTTAGCATTCACTCATACACACATTGGGCCAGATTCAGGAAGCCTCCGTGTAAGAGTTATAACTCTTACACGGAGGCTGCAGTGAAACTGTGTGATGTCAGCATGTCATGCATATGCATGAGGTGCATAAGGCATGCTGAATCACACTAGTAACTCTTACACGGTCCGTGTAAGAGAGTAGAAGCGTGTCTGTAGGCTAAGCCCTGCAAGCGGACATGCCCCCGGAAGACTAGAATGGCTGAAAGTAAACAGCCACGAGAGAGGCCATGGAAATGTGCATAAACACACTACACAACCCATGCCCCGATAGACCATCACTGTATAAAGTGAAGAGATGTAATAAAATTAAATTAAAACCTTTTTTTTTTTAAAACCCGTAAATGTTTGCTACTGTGTGCGCCGGTGTGGTGTGCTACTAAGCGCAATCACAGTTAGCAATCAGTGGAAAAGGATATAAGAACTAAATATGCAAAGTAAGCCAAGAAGTAATAGCTTAGCGGTAGAGTTGCCGGCCTAAGAGTAGGCAGGCAGGGTTCGAGCCCCACAACAACCTTTTTTTTTTTTTTGTAAATAAGCACTAAAAGCCCCTGACAGTATTGTACACATGTAAATGTATTCCCTTTTGTAAAATGGAATGAAAAGGAGCATATATTCTGAAGTAACACAATAACAAAAATAGTCAGAAATGTACTGATAGGTAAGCTGCTGTGAGGCGGAGTCCCCGGAGCTGAGTAGTGTTTAAAAGCTGTAAACTGCGTGCCTGTTGCTAGGCATCGGTTTAACAGAGTGAAACTGTTTGCAACTAGCTGTGCTTAGCTGAACATGTGTGTCACTAGCCAATTAAGGTTTATCCCAGCGCACACCGTTTGCGGCGCTCCCACAAGCTAACTGCCAGTGCGCATCGTTAGCTCCAGCAAGCAGCGCAGACCTGGTTTTAAGTGCTTAAAAGTGCTTTTGGCATGTTTGATTGACAGGTCTCAACTCATTTCTGTCAGGAAAATCAAAAATCAGTTGCCAGATTCGAACCCAGGATACCATGCACTAGAGTCAAGGTACTAAACCACTAAGCCATGACAGCAATACCTAGAAATGCAGAAATAGCATATATATGGGATAAAATCCAGAATGGAGCATGATAAAGCATTTTCAGTGAAGTAGATACAATTCCAAAACGGCCAATCAGAGAAATGTGCGGGAAAATCGGCATATATAAGCCCCATAGGCGGGAATACACAGCAGAAGCGATTGTAGATCAGAGCTGCAGTCAGAATGAGTGGAGTAGGTGAGGGTCGTTGCTTTCGAGCACAGCGTTGGGGCGTTGAGGAGTCCAGATACATGGTCTGGCTCCTTGTCCACCATCACGAGGCCCAACTCATGCAGGGCCAGGTCTCATGGGGAGCATATAGGGCAGAGGCATGGGACCAGTTGGCTCGTGATCTGACCAGTGCTACTGGCATTCCACGCACTGGTGAGCAGGTCCGTCACCACCATGCGGACTTGAAGCAGCATAAGCAAGACCAGTTGTCGAATGGATCCAGGAGGCCCGGGATATGCCCAACGCCCCACTACTGAGTAAGTTACATTTTACTTATGTATGTAAGGATTTCAACTAGCTGATACCATATTTACTTCTTTTGTATTACAGCTGCAGGTGTCCGCTCTATGAATCGCGAGATGCATGCCCATAGGCTGGTGCGGATGCGCCACCGTGCAGGTTAGTAACCCCACCCAGTACTTGTAAATAAATATTATACTGTAGCATGTATCAGAACACTGCAGTGTATTGATTAAAAGTAATATAATGTGCAAGCAAGATTTGAAAGTCTGCAGGTATGGCTGCAACAAGTTCATCAGTATGCAAGTGTAACTGGAAATATAATTGATAGAATTAAACAGTGCTGTCATACAGATGTCCCACCATTAATTAAATATAGTGTAACCTGCAGTAGTCTCAAGAGTACAGCTTCAGAATCTGAGGTAGTCACATGTGAGATATATCCCTGTTGAAATGCTGAATCATGACAGAAGTGAGGCTGTTGGAAAGTGTTTGAATCACCACTAGTCTAACATGTGAACAAAGCCTAGAAGTAGCAACCTGAACTGTGAATTTGCAGGAAGTGTGAGACTGACAGAAAGGGTCATGTATGAATAAATAAAGTAGTAATAACCCGGAATATATTAGCCCCAGTGTGTTTCTACAGAACTAAATGCATGTGGGAAGTACAACTTAATATACCAAACTGATTTCAGTGTGTCAGAATCTGGAATGTCTAGCCAAATGCTGTATATGGTGATCACAGTAAACAATTTGCAGATAGAATGAATGATTATCTGACAGACTAAACAGCCATAGTTGTCCCCTGTCCTGTCATCAAAGTGTAGCAGGATGATGTATCTGATCAGATTCAAAATAAGTAGGATAGTGATGTATTTGTAACAGGTGTAGCTTGACAGTCAAATAAAATTTATTTTGAAACATCAGCCTCAACTTAATTGTGTACCTATTATAAATGTAAATCAATGTGTAACATATGAATGTGTCATCACTTTCTATCTCCGCCCAACCCTATAATTCCATATAACAACACCCACTAAATAATGGTATGTGAACATTTCATTAATCATGGACATTTGTCCGTTTCAAAAATATATGCATGTCTGTTCGTGCATGTGCCCTGTTCATACCTGCAAATCTGATGGCCTGTTGCCATTAATCAACCCTGCATGTTGTTTGACTGTGTATTTCTGTTCAAATAATGCATGTGATATTGATATGCCCTTGTTCAATGGTGTTAATATCTGGGTGTTTGTTTGATGGGAATACCAATGCATGCTGTTACAACTAATCTGAATGGAATACAATGCCACTAACCCAAACTAACATAACTACTCACAAACCTAGAGCGCTTGGGAAGGCAGGTCCCAGCGGACCCACCTCTCCCACCTCAGCTGGTGACTGCACCTGGCACTAGTGCCCAGGCGGACCCCCTCCGGTGGCCCTGTGCCACCTTGGTGGAAGCGCTGCAGGGGATGGGGCCCGTCCCCTCTGCAAGTGTGGCGGAGGGTTCGTCCACTCACCCTCCAGCGGTGTCCGGTCTGTGGTGCGAAGGGAGATCCAAGACACTGTTCTTGGGCCCCTCGCCAGCTCGAGGCTCGTGTGGCACAGCTAACGGCCCGGCCGTTGCCCGCCTACACAGCCCCAGCACAGCCCGTCCTGGGCTGTGAAGGAACAGTGGCAACTGCCTATGGGTGGGGATATCAGTTCCACTGTTGCCATCTGTGGGCTCATGCATCTTGGAAATCCCAACCTCCGTCCCAGTCAATTGTGTAACCCCCACGTGTGTCATACACGCCCCTGTATGCGTCTTGTCTGTCTTGTCTGTTAACCTACCCAACCTACCTCCCCAGCTATACCGACTTCCTTCACCTGACATACCACTCTCACCTGAAAAAAAAAAAAAAAAAGGGCACTCTGTACCCACAAAAAATTCGCCCCATACATAGCTGTCCATGTCGCACACATGTCTGCTTGACATTGAAACAGTTAATTACAATTGGCTCTACAACAACTATTAATGTTGTCCTGACACCTCTCTCAGGGGTGAAAGGTTTCTAATGTCTCACCAAAATACATGGAAATGCACAGCTGTTGCTGCCAAAGACATGGGCATCTATGGGCCTTACCTACATCCCTCCTGCAAATCCCACGCTTGTTTCCCTACTGTCTTACCCTCTTTGTGACCCCTTTTCACCACTTTCCTGTCACCCCTTTTTCTTTTCTTTCAAAGAAATTAAGCGGGTGTGCGCTTGTGTTAGCGGAGCTCACCGCCAGTCTTGCATCGTGAGCTCAGCATAAGCGCAGACCTGGTTTAAAGTGCTTAAAAGTGCCTTTATGGCACTTTGATTGACAGGTCCTGTACTCAGTTTGAAAGTTTGCTAAGAAAAATAAATTCCCACTGTCAGTCTCGAACCCAGGACCTTGGTAACATTAGTCTGTATGACCTACCACTAAGCCATGCCTGCTTTACAAGAACACACTGCTAAAATAAATATAACATGTAATAGTAGGAATCAGTATAAAGGCAATATAGGAGATGTACTATCTAAAGCATGTCAGGTAGGGTTTTAATGGCCAAATTACTGGATTCCCATACTAGTTCAGTGTGAACAGAAACAGCCCTGCTACCTGTTAGCTTGTACATAATAATGTAAGGTAATGTACATATGTGAAGGTATGTATATCTACACATACATATATATAAATATATATTAATACATATGAAATATAGTCGTAGGTCTCAGTAGCCATACACACTCACTACAGGAAACAGTGAACATAATTGCAGCAACCTGAATCTGCAACACAGCCTGACCCCTGTGTGACCTACTTACCCTTCTAACTGCTTAAAGGTGGCCTCAGCACTTTGATTGACAAGTCCTGTACTCAGTTTGAAAGTTTGCAAAGTAAAAAATTCCCACTGTCAGTCTCAAACCCAGGACCTTGGTAACAGTAGTCTGTATGACCTACCACTAAGCCATGCCTGCTTTGCAAGAACACAGTGCTAAAATAAATATAACATGTAATAGTAGGAATCAGTATAAAGGCAATATAGGAGATGTACTATCCAAAGCATGTCAGGTAGAGTTTTAATGGCCAAATTACTGGATTCCCATACTAGTTCAGTGTGAACAGAAACAGCCCTGCTACCTGTTAGCTTGTACATAATAATGTAAGGTAATGTACATATGTGAAGGTATGTATATCTACACATACATATATATAAATATATATTAATACATATGAAATATAGTTGTAGGTCTCAGTAGCCATACACACTCACTACAGGAAATAGTGAAGATATATGCAGCAACCAGAATCTGCAACACAGCCTGGCTCCTGTGAGACCTACTAAGCCCTTTAACTGCTTAAAGGTGCCTCCAGCACTTTGATTGATAGGCCCTATACTCAACTCAAAAGCAGAATATGAGCATACTAGTAGGCCCTACCACAAGACCATTGTAACACTAGTCTGTATGACCTACCACTAAGCCATGACTCTCATACAGGAATATAGTGCTAAATAAGTGGAACACGTAATAGTATGAATGAAGATAAAGGCAATATAGTATGTCTACTACCCAAAGCATGTCATGCAGACTTTTATAGTCCCAATTACTGGGTTCCCATACTAGTGTAGTGTTAACAGAAACAGCCCTGCTAATTGTTAGCTTGTACCCAATAATGTCAACTAATGTACATATATGAAAGTATGTATATGTACACAGATATATATATATATATATATATTTATATAGCAATACATATGACATATAGTTGTAGGTGTCAGTATGCATACACACTCACTATAGGGAACAGGCAAGATAAATGCAGCAACCTGAATCTACAACACAGCATGAAGCATGGTAGATGTACTAACCTTCACACTCACAAAACACTGTCAACAGCATACCAGCATGGTCCACGCCCTACAATCTGAAAGGGCAGCGCCTATCTCACATACCCTTTTATAGCAGTGTCCTGAAATCACAGTGAGACATGCAATCAGTACACACCCAGCTGCATGCAATTAGCAAATGCTGCCTTACAATTGGTGCAGAGGCCATCACATGGACCTATGCAGATACCTACAAAAGCAATGAGTACCCACACTACACTCATGCAATACATTCATTGCACAAAACCGACAGAGAGAGAGAGAGAGACAGAGAGAGAACAAAACAGAACAAAACAGAAATAAAGACAGCCAGCAGCAAAACCAGCAGCAGCAGCAGCAGCAAACTTCAAGCAGCACCAGTGACACACCAACAGCTGCCACAAACACAGGTAATGCAAAGTAGCAGGTTAATCCTGTGTATACTGTGACACCTTCAAATGTATCATAGTTCACTATCTATAGGTATGTCCATGAGATAGGTTGTGTGTACATAGTCATGAAATATAAACATATGTAATATTGTTGTACATGTGGGCCATAACTAACACTTCCATAGCTTAGAACACAAGGCCAGTTGTGCATATGATGCAGTAGTTCCCAGGGTCAGTAGAGGTTCCTCCTCATTGGTGTGGGACCACTGTGTATGTATGGCACTGTTCAGGTACATATCCTGTAGTATGGCCAGGGATTAATATCAGTCTGTCATGTGGTGCTATGTCCTCCAGGGGTGAATGTAGCACACATCCAGGGATACCATTTCGTAACAGTGATGATATGTGTTCTGCAATGATGAGGGTGGCTCTCACCTGGACATGTGAGAGGATAGGGAGGTTACAGTCATCTGGGATAACTAATAACACGTGTGTAGGACAATGGGGGGTACCTGCACCTAAACTGTCTGCAACAATGTTGGCAATATCTGTGCATTTGGTGAATGTGAAGCATCTTAACACTGCAGACAACAGATGCCTTCACGTCATGTGAATCTGCCCTGTGCTGCAGTAGCCTCCTACTATTGTTATACAATATGCCTGTATCTGTAGTCCACTGGACAGGATTAATAAGTGGTGTGCAGTTGTTCTGGGTTAGATAACTGTGTGCACAGTACATGCAGTATGTGGGATGTCTGTGAGTACGCATATGCAAAGGTGCTGGCGGTGTGTGTTGTGGCTTCCACTGGCCCAGTGGGCTGCATGGATAGCATCACTGTCATAACTACTGAATAACTGTGTAATAACATGCATACATAGCAAGGTAGTGTACTGTGCTTGTGGTGTTGTTCAGATATGTATATCCAGGCTGAGTAATGTGTGTCCACATCACAGGGTTGGATGGCAGCACACATCCAGTATGTATGGATGAACACCCAGAATGTGTCAGGCGTGTCACCTGTGCAGAAGTATCTGGCCATTACCTGTGCATCCCCACAACACACACACATGCAACATATGGCAGATGTACTATAGCAGTACACACATGTTCATAGGTTCATACTAGGCTATCTGCCGAGGGCATTTACAAGCCTAGCCCATCGTTTTGTGGCTTCGCCACCCCTTTAGTATGGGGAACCATACCCATTATTTTGCTGTGCCTCTGTCGAGCAGTGACACGGAGGTAATCCCTGGGGTATATCTGCGATCTCCCATCCATTGGTCAAGATTTCTCTTGAACAAGGCTAGCGAGTGCTCTGCCTCACATATACCGTGATTTTGTTCCACAGCATAGGGAGTCTTTGGGTGATGAATCTATCCCTCCAGCATGTCCTATTAATAGCCGTGTCGAGGTTTAAGTCTCCGCCCTTGTGGCTCTGATGGATCTAGGTTTTTAGGTGAAGCATATTCATCAAATCTGGGTTTGACATGGCCTTGTATGTTGGGCAAAGGTCACCTCTGAGCAAGCGGTGGCGACTGAATAGAACATACATGGACATGCTGGAGGGCAAATTCTAACTGAGAGGCTCCCTTCACTCTGTAATGAGCTCGAACAGTTGAGAATGAACAGTTCATAGGTTCATACTAGGCTATTTGCCCTAGGGCATTGGTAAGCCTAGTAGAATGTGTTTGTCTTTTGCCACCCAATCACATCTTATGCTGCTATGCCCTTGTCCGACTTTAGTATACTTTGCCTCTGTCTAACAGCGACATAGAAGTGATACCTGGGGTACAACTATGATCTCCATCCACTCATCCAGATTCCTATGGAAGAGAGTCAATGAGGACTCTGCCTAACCAGTAGTGTGAGCTCATTACAGAGTGAAGGGAGCCTCTCGGTTAGGAATATGCCCCTCCAGCATGTCCATGTATGTCAGTGCTGAGGTCCAGCTCTCCTGAGCATGTGGCTGTATGGGACTCTGATTGCCTGAGGTGCATCACGTTCATTACTGCTAGGTAGGACATGGCTGTATATGGCATGCACAGATTGCCTCTGAACAGGCAGTATGCCACTGAGTCCAGCTGGATTCACTTTACCTGGGCAGCATATGACATCTGTGTGAGCCATTGCATCCCCTTGATGATGTACTGTTGTCCTGTACCAGTTGCTGTAGGTGTCTGGTTAGGTACATCCCAAAAGGTGCATTATGCGCAATTATAGGCCTGATGATGGATGAGTACAGAGGCACAATGACCTCCCCTGCCATACATGTGAATCAGTCATGATTAGCTGGGCTATATAACATGTCTGTCAATCCACGTTGGCCATGTGGTAGACAAATGACAGACCGCTACCATGTTTCTTCCCCAGGTCCCCAACTTCGTCTTCTGTACTCAATGGCCTAACACCTATGTTGTACTGTGCCACCAATGTCGGCGTGGGAATCTGCATTGAATACTGATACTCCCCTCCCTTGTTCAAGTGTTGTGGCCGACAAGAATGGTAACAGCTATAACGTGGTAGTACTGGTGTGCTCCTGTGAAACCTGAAACAGGTTCATGTTACTGCACAGATATCGATGTCCAGAATGCTAGGTAGGGTTTTGGGTGCGTGCATCCTTGGGTCTAGGCGTCCAGTGTTGAGTAGCATCACTCTTACTTCCTCATCCTTTGTGATACAAATGGATGTGGGTTTGCCTTATGAGCCTTGCCTAATACAGGCACTATGGGTGTAACAGGAGGCTCCGCCAAATGTCAATAGGACTGTGGTGACAGGTGCAAGCTGTCCCTAGCAAAGCATACCACCCCAAGATGGCAGGCATTGGCACACCTGTGAATGACACCAGTATGTCAGTCAATTGTTGGAAGGGATCATCGTGCCTTGATATTGTGGCATTGTTCTAGGTGAGGGTAGGATGCTACTCAAGGTCAGGGTCAAACTGTCTCGGGCTACGTGCTCAGAGAGCTCTGTAATGTCTCATGTCATGTAGTCCAGGGAGGAATGTGTCAGGCCATTCACAGCAGCATGGACATTGACTGAGTCATACCTGTACCTGCCTTGGGGTTACCTGACTGTTTGTGTTATGTGGCAGTTCATAGTGCCTGACAGGCTGCACACCGTGACCCTCACCTCGTTAAGCCTGGTGAGCGTGATGTGAGTGTGCCTGATGATAGAGGCACCTAGTACAGGTGTATGAGGTGTGTTGTTAACTGTTAATGGCTGTGAGTGTTCAGCACATTGGCTTTGTGTGATATGTGTTGCACATGTTCGTTTATGTGGTAGTGGTTGCCTGGATGTCTGCTTAGGAGGTCTCTGCTGCATAGGCAGAGCTGTGGTCTGAGCCTACAAGTATGATCATGTGTGATCATGTGTTAGGTCCGCTGTTGTGGTAGGTCTACATGAGACTGGAAGTGTAGTGAGTGATCCCCTTTGCCACGTGACTGGTTATGGCGGTATTGACTAGACAGAGCCTAGCCTCCAGTCTGGTATATGGTTGCATCACTCACATGAGTTTGAATTTGTTGTTAGGAGGAGGGGTTGTCTGTGTACATGCATCTGTTCTAACATTGTCTCTGGAGTACCACACTCACCAGCTGGACTGAGGAGGGAACTGACAACTGACCTCTGGACATGCTAGAATACTATTGTGAACTCTGTAATCACTAATGATTGAAAACAAGGTCCAGTGGGGAGTGAGGGTGTACTGACATTACCTACAACTGCTGACTGATATAAAAGCGTCAGTGAGCAAATGCCAGGTAACCTAAGTGCAATGTGTCACAATGAAGTAAATGCAACAATGACAAGCAGTCACTTGCTGTCATGTGTAACATGGAAATGCGTACAGTAAGCAATGCAGATAACAGTAGTGAGTCACAGATGTGTTGCAAAGATGTGTACTATGTGGATGTAGCATACCAGTGAAATAACAAGCTAACAGATAACAAGCATATAAACAAAGGTAGATGCAGGAGGCCTGGATGTAGTGTTTGCTACAACAAACAAGGTGTAGCAATGTCAGTAAGATACAGCTCAGATATGCAGGCACTATAAACCTGAAACCAGATGTCCCCAGCTATGAATGGCAGAGTACAGCCTATTGTCACACATGGGTGCAGACCACAAACCTCGTTAATGTTAAATAACTGGCCTGAAGGCCAACTGCCCATACCAAGTAATACACTTGTACACTGGGCCCACAATCAGCAGTTCCCAACTTCAATGGATGAAAGATATGTGTCCTGCCACCACAGTGCTTGCCACCAACCTCCCTAATGTAAAACAACTGGTCTGAAGGCCAAGTACTTAGTACAAATGACATAGAATGATAGCTACACTGTAATCAGGTTTTAACCAATCAGTAATAAGTAGAAGTTAACACTACCTGTATAGAATGTGTACCATGTATTGTTGAGATACTATGCTGATAACCTGTTTGTGTACCTTTCCAGATAGACATGGCACCTAAGCGGAATCCTGCCTACTCTGCTCCAGAGGATGGCGTGATCCACCAGAGCCTGGTGCGTGACTATGCCATCCTGTTCTCACGCACCACCCAGAATCAGCAGGAGAGGTCTGCACTGTGGCAAAACCTTGTTAGCAGGATAAATGATGTTGGCATGCATGATAGGACATATGAGCAGGTGAGACATCACTGCAGTGATTTGATAAGAAATGTCCGCCAGCGTGCTGCAGATATCCGCAGGCAACAGGCTGCCACAGGTGGGGGTGGCCACACATCCCCCTCACCAGACAGGAGGGGCTACTGCTAAGTGTTGTGGATCCAGCCCCAGAACAACAGCAACCATCATGCATCCTGATGGAGGTTGGATCCACACAGCAGCAAGACAGCGGCGTGCAGGTAAGATGCCATATTCATTTATTGTTATTACTTTTACATTTGTTGACCCAGATAGTCTAGCTGGATATAAGTTCATTTTCAGTAGAGGCCTGTGGAGAAAAGCTCCACACATAGCGTAATAAAGGCAGACAGACAAGTTGTCATTACAGACAGCCAACATAATAGAATTGTACACCAGCCTGTTAATTAAATCAACATACATGTAAGGAAGTCAAACAGTTTAGAGTCATACACAATGTACCGTTGGTTTCAAAGCAATCCTACCTAAAGCATAATGGTTATGCAATAAGGCAAAAGCCATATACATAATAGTTAGGGCTCAGAAGGGTAGAGAAGTAGAAGGAGTATGACAGATACAATGATATGGAAGAGGCAGGAGTCAAGAAGGGAAGTGAGGAAAAGAAGGAAGACAGTCAAGAGGAGGTGGGAGGGATGGGAGAAGTAGGTCAGAGCATAGAAGGACATCAAGGTGAAAGAAACAGGGTAGAAGCTAGTTTCTATGCACAATGAGGGGTTAAAGGTGAAGAGAGGGTAGGGAGAGGGACGTTAGCCTGGACTCCAAGAAGAACAAAGCCAGTGGGTTTGGAAGTACAGTTTGAGTTGTCGTTTGAAGAGAGGTAAGGGTGAGATTAGAGTTAACTCCTGGTATGTACATATGACTGTTCTGTGCACTGTTACTTCATGCACGCATAAGGTGTGCATGTGGTATGTATCTGTCATCATGATATATATACAGACATGATGTGCAGCTGATGTGTATAAGGGAACTAGTGTACTACTGTACTGTATCATGTGCAAAATGAATGGCACACATGTGCCCACTGACATTACTCTCTTCACACTTCCAGGTCCCTCCCATGTAGCAATGAGGCAGGCCATACATGCTGGTGAGTCTTTTTAAAATTATCTGTAAAACAATTTATAAAACTAGGAAGAGTAGTGTAACTCTGTAGTAGACATGCTGGTGACTGTGTTCACAATAACTGTAATTGACAGGTAGTAAATTGAGTAGTGTAACACGGTACTGATGTGTGTGTTTACTGTGGGGTGTGCATGTGTGCAAGTGTGCCTGTGCCCAAGTGTGCATGTGTGTTAGTGTCCATGAGTGCATGTGTCCATTTCTGAATGTGTGCATTAGTATTGAAGTGCATCTCTTTCAAATATGTATTGAGACTGTAATCTGTGTTCCATGTTTTCCTCCCGTAGGTTCTGGTGCTGCTCTGGTGACCTGCAGCAGGGAACCTGAATCTTGTGCCCCAGGTACTGATGATGATGAAATGTCTGTAATGGTGCAGGAAGGTGTGTCTGGGTCCGCCATTGGTCAGCCAATTGACAGTACACAGCTTTCAACCCGTCAATGCGCACAGTCATCCTGCCGTTACATCCTTTGTCACCATTGTCCCTAGGTGATGGACAGTCAGCAGTGGGCATAGATCAGGGTAATGTGGTACCTGTGGTACATGCATCCTCACAAGGCAGCCATGTGCAGAGGCCTCCAATGGTACCACGCAGACAGTCGCCCATGGGTTCTCGTGGGGGCATCCGTGGCCGTACTGCCTCTGGCCGGCGTGCCCAAGGAGGTATGTCAACCTCCACTATGTTTAGAACTGTCATGCAGGCACAGGCACGTATGGAAAGGTACACCAGACAGGGTCTGAGGGAGCTGAGAGCATGTCGCATAGCCATGACAGGCGGCATGCATGATGTTGCGAATGCTATCCGTAACTTCACAGATGTCGTTGACAGGCGTTGTGGGGGCATAGAACAGCTGCTCCACAACCAGATGTCCATGGGCCAGGGCGATGGTGTGCGTTTGCGGCGTCGGCGTGGCGTATGCCAGCAAGAGCACCAGCTGGCAGTGGCGCGGGCGACAACAGGCCCACTCGCGGCGCCTCAAGTGCCAGCACCAGCCCCAGCAATGCTGGGTCTGTGCTGTCATCCAGGCGCCCCAGGAGACCACGTGCACGTGGCTCTGGTCAGTCCCAACAGGGAACTGTGTGCAGTCAACACACCTGCTTCCGATGACAGTACCCAGTCTGGGTTAGTACGGATCTGACCCGTAGCACCCTGCCAGGCACAGGTACCGTGTCCGTGCCCACAGACACTGATCTGGATGACCTGACAGGTGCAGTCTGTGGCTGTCCACAAAACCCTGTACATGGCAGCCATTATGTGGGACTGTGTGCGTGCTTACACACATGCAGAAACCTGGAAACCTAACACCTAGGGCAAACACATACACACACACACTGCACCAACAACGGTCCACCCTGTACTGCTGCCCCTCACAAACACACATACACACACATGTCAATTGGTGTTACCAGTGGCTGGCATGGGCATACCTAACCCACACCCTGTGCATATGATGACACTGTGCCACCTCCTGCATACTACAACATCGGTGCAGGTAAAGGTAAACACGTTGCTGATGCACAGGGTGACTATAGATGTGTATAAGTAGTAACATGTTGGTAACTGTTGACTGTTGCAGTATAAATGTGTGTATATCCCAGCAGTCCTGCTGCAGTAACTGTATGAATGTCCTCAATTGTTATCTGCACCCATACTACTTAACAAAGTGTACCAGCTGCACACCATCACATGCTAACATTGACTATGGCAATGCGCATCTTGTGCTGTTATGTAGATTCAGCTACATGTATCTGTTCTGTCACACATGCATCTATACACACCCTGCTACCCACACAGATGCACACACTCACCTGCCATTCCCATTATTTATCACCCTACATGAGTAGCTGTTGATACATGACAGGTACACATTTCAGAAGTGCACTATGTTGTTTACTACTGGCATCCCCTTCTCTACCTGTACTCACAGGGTTCAGGCAACCTCATCAGTTGGAAGATGTAATGTGCATCAGGTACTGTAGTACCCTGATTGCCACAGCAAACATGTTTCCCATACGGAAATGCACACACAGACACATCCCACATCCACACACTTGCCACATTCAGGCTTCAGAACACTATCTAGGTATATTCGGTACATGTGCGTGTTACAGTAGCATGTAACACTATACTGAGTACTGGCAGTTACTTGTCTGTTGTCATGTTGTCTGTATAGAATAAAAGAATTGTTTGATTATCCTACTCCGTTTTGTGGACATTACTTGAAGAAGTGTTACCTTACATGTGTTATCAGTACCACCACCTTCTGTTTTGTAGTTTTGTTTGTATAGGGTGCTATCAACATCACTGCTTGTTAAGGGTAATGACCACCCTGCAGTGCATAGCCCCATGTGGCAAAAGCCACATCCCACCCCATCATTGTGCACACACACTAACCCCACCAACAGTAAAACACATACTTTCCATTTGCAAGATTCAAACCCATACCTAACTGTGCAATGACAGTAGAAACAGACACATTAGCAGAGTGTGCTATTTGCAGTAGTTGGAGAAATCCTTACTAATGCTGTACTTAGATGGTGCTGACATCATCTGTGTGTAGGAGGAGGGATGTGCACCCTGTAGTGTGTTCTCCCAGTTGGCAAAAGGCAGTTAACCCTCCCAGCATAGTGCACACACATAAACCACACTCATACTAACACACATACATTCCCTTTGCAGGATTCAAACCCCTACCTAGCTATGTTAAGACACTACAGATGGACGCATTAGCACAGTGAGCTATTCGCATTACTGGGGGATTTCTTTTCCCCTGATATACTTATAGGGTGCTGACATCATCAGAGTCTAGAAAGTTGTGGTGTGTTTTCCCAGTTGCCAAAAGGGATGTTTCTTTCATACACACTTGCACACACACTTACCCCCCCTTCACACACACTTGCCACCTGCTGGATTCAAACCCCTACCTAACTATGTTATGACACTACAGACGGACGCATTAGCACAGTGCGCTATTCGCATTACTGGGGAATTTCCTTTCCCCTGATATACTTATAGGGTGCTGACATCATCAGAGTTTAGAAAGTGGAATGATCATCCTGTGGTGTGTTTTCCCAGTTGCCAAAAGGGATGTTTCTTTCATACACACTTACCCCCTTCACACACACTTGCCACCTGTTGGATTCAAACCCCTACCTAACTATGTTATGACACTAGAGACGGACGCATTAGCACAGCGTGCTATTTGCATTACTGGGGAATTTCCTTTCCACTGATATACTTATAGGGTGCTGACATCATCAGAGTTTAGAAAGTGGAATGATCATCCTGTGGTGTGTTTTCCCAGTTGCCAAAAGGGATGTTTCTTTCATACACACTTACCCCCTTCACACACACTTGCCACCTGCTGGATTCAAACCCCTACCTAACTATGTTATGACACTAGAGGCGGACGCATTAGCACAGCGCGCTATTCGGATTACTGAGAGAATCCTTTTCTCCAATATACTTATAGGGTGCTGACATCATCAGAGTCTAGAAAGTGGAATGATCATCCTGTGGTGTGTTTTCCCAGTTGCCAAAAGGGATGTTTCTTTCATACACACTCACTTACCCCCCTTCACACACACTTGCCACCTGCTGGATTCAAACCCCTACCTAACTATGTTATGACACTAGAGACGGACGCATTAGCACAGCGCGCTATTTGGATTACTGAGAGAATCCTTTTCTCCAATATACTTATAGGGTGCTTACATGATCAGTGTCTAGAAAGGGGGATGAGCATCCTCTGGTGTGTTTTCACATTTGCTAGGGGTAACATTTGGACCAAGTGTGTGAGCATGCCCAGTTCAGCCTTCCCGTGGCATGTTGTGTGAAAGATGTCTCATTTATCTAAGTGTGTGAGCATGCCCAGTGTGGGCTTTACATATGTTGAACTCTGCAGCCCATCACATTTGTGGATGAGTGTGACCTTCAACAAATACCTGAAGTTTATGGTTGTGTGTTCTGTGCCATGTTGTGTAGTTACTGTCCGAATGCTTTTGTGTGAACAAAACAGGGAGTATACTGTGCCTGCAGGTTTTGCATGGGATACTTTGCACACAATTGTCAACATCCGTTCATACTGACCTAACACTGTAGCACTGTCTAGTGTAGTGTTTCAGTACTTTCACTGTGGTGGTCAGTATCCTGGCCTTTAGTCCTATCACTGCTTTACATTTCCATAGTGTGCACAACAGCCTGGTTAGGGTCAGTTGTGCACATCTGCACAAAGGCAGTGCCTCTACAGACCCTGTTAATTGCTGCCCCATAAGCAACAAGTGTAGTCTGCAAATCTATGGAGAGGATCATAATTGAGCTCATAAACAAAGATATAGGGGACATGCAGACATTGTACCCATCCCATTTTGGCTTGGTCAGGGGCAGATCATGCCTTTTGTACTGGGTTGACATCTTCAAATTGGTCACTTAGGCCATTGTTGGGGAAAGGCAGTCCATACAGCCTACCTTGGCCTTGCAAACACTTTCAACACAATACCCCACTCAGGTATTGTGGAAAACTAACAACTGAAATGTAAACCCATATGTCACAAGATGGGTTGCAAACTGGCTTAAGGACAGGACCCACAGGGTTAGAGTTGCTGGCACTATGTTAGACTCCAGGCTGGTCACAGGTGGTGTCACACAGGGCTCAGTCCTTGGCCCCATTGTTTGTCATGTACTTCCCAGAAGTACAGGCCAACATGGGAGGACTTTGGATGACAATGTTAGCAGATGACTGCACACTGGGCACCATAGTGGACAGTGCATCACACACAGATATCCTTCAGAAGGGACTCACAGTAACTGATAGCTGGTGCCAGGGCCATGGCCTGAAGTCAGAGTGCACAACATGTGTAGACATACCCTTCAGGAAAAGCAAGGTGACCCCAAGCTACCATATAGGTGGCAATCCTCTAAGCACAGAGGAGGTTATCATGGACCTGGGGACCCAGGTTAACAGTCGCCATTCTTCTGAGACTCACATTGCTAAAGTGGCTAGGAAGACCTTCTACATTGCCCACCTGATCAGGCTGGGATTCACATCCAGATCTAGTGGGTCATTGTTCCCCTGTACTCTTCACTTATCAGACCGGTGATCGAGTCGAATGCCCTATTCTGGCTGTATCTCACACAACATCTGCAGCAATTGGAGACACCCTGACTGTCCCCACCTAAAGGAACAAGGAGCCCCAACAGCTGTCATATGCTGCCAGATTGGCGACACTCACACTCTATTCACTCACATACCGTCTGCTTAGAGGTGACATGTGCCTGACATGCGAGGCCATGTCCAAACAGAGATTAATGGGCATGCTCCACCTCAGACTCAGAAGATCCACCTGAACCACTAGTGCAGGTGACTTACACCTTAGCAGGGATGTATGTTGGACATGTTGGAGGGATGGAGTTATCACTCGGAGACTCCTATGCTGTGGAATACAATCCTGGTCCATTTGAGGCAGAGCACCTTGCTGGCTGTGTTCAAGAGGTATCTTGACCTAATGCTAGTCGGAGAATGTGTTTGTCCATCAACACATTGTAAGCGTAGTTCGACATGTCATATGTCTTGTTTAGTATACTGTGCCTCTGTCTACCTGTGACATAACATTGATACCCAGGGTAAACCTCCCATCTCCCATCCACTCATTAGGATTCCTGTTGAGGGACTCAACCAGTGTCTCTATGGACAACCTGTACTGGTAGTTTACTCATGTGTGGGGGTGGCTTCTGTGTTTTGGATAATGCAGTACAGCCTGTCCTATATATGTCAGTGCTGGGGTTCAGGTCCCTCATGTGCATAGCTCCCTGCCATTCAGATTGTACAAGGTGCAGCATGTGCATTGATTCCAGCTTGGACATGGCTTTCTACATCAGGCACAGCTTGCATCTGGGTGGACAGCATGGCAGTGTGTGGAGCTGCACTCTGTTTAATCAGACTACACATTACATGTGTTCCAGCTCTGTCATACTCCTGGTGAGGTACTGTTGTGGACTTTACAGGTGCTGGATGTGTGTGCATGAGGTACACCCACAGGGGCTGTTGTGGTCATTTCTAATGCTGATGAAAGATAACTGCAGAACCAGAATGACCTCCCCTTAGCTAGATGTCAGACAGCATGGACCATACAATCACAACTGAAAACAGGACCCTCTCCACAAAGGGAAAGTGTCCTGTCTGGTGGACCCCAGCCATAAACAAACTGTATGACAGATGAGGGTTACTAATGCAAGACAGAGCTACATCTCCAAAGGGAAGACAGCTGTGATCAGCACTAGTAGAAAGCTACATTATCTCATAAAGACATGCAAGGTCAACTTGGGGACATAAATCACCAAAGACAATGAAGGTAACCACACTGCTTTCTTCAGTTATGTCAGACACCTGGTTGTGAACCCTCGGATATGCTCAGAGTTGGTACACAACAACATATATTCAGTGACCTGACAGATATTGGCAACATTCGGGCGGGGACAGCTTCAGTGCGATTTACCCCTCCCTCACCCCCAAAACAAGATAGTTATCACTGCTGTATGTAACCTCACTGTCATCTTGGATGTCCATGTGAGAGCCACACTCAGCAAAGACAAGTACACAGCATCCATGGGACCTGCTGGTATCTCCAGTTGCATGCTATGTGAACTCCAGAAGGGGCTGGACCCATATATACAACTGCTATTTAACCTTAGTCTTGCTACAGGATATGTACCTGAACACTGGCATACGGCAACAGTGGTCCCACTCCACAAGTGGGATGCCTCCACAGACCATGGCAACTACCACCACACAGGCTTAACCAGCCTTGTCTGCAAAGATATGGGAGGAGTCATGGAGCTCTTACACAGACACATTACTGACCTACGGACCCTTGTTCCCACCTAGTTCAGCTTTGTACAGGGCAGATCCTGCCTTTTGCACCTTTGCACCCGAAAAGTACCTACCATGAAGATCAGGGTTCTTCAACACATGTCATATGCTTCCAGAATAGAGGAAGTCCAGCTTTGTTCAGTGTCATACCGCATACTTACAGGTGACCTATGCCTGACATACAAGACCATGTCCAATCAGGATTTGGTGGACATACTCCACTGCAAGCAATCCAAATCCACCAGAGCCATGAGAGCTGAGTATTTGAACCTCAGCACATACATGTATAGGACATGCTGGAGGGACAGAGTCATAACTCAGAGGCATCTCACACTCTAGCAGAGTATCCCAGTTCATGTTTGACAGAGTCCCTCACTGACTCTCTTCAGGAGACATCTGGACAACTGCA
Source organism: Protopterus annectens (assembly GCF_019279795.1). NCBI lineage: Eukaryota > Metazoa > Chordata > Ceratodontiformes > Protopteridae > Protopterus > Protopterus annectens. Next base: position 303,921,478 of record NC_056728.1, read on the forward strand.
TATGAGACAGAGGCACAGACTAGACAGAGACACAGTCATGTTATTCAATTACGTAAGGGGTCATAATGTGTCACTACTAAGTCAGAGGCACAATATTCAGAATCTATTCTGTACACTTATTACCACTATAAGGGGTGGCAATAGCCACATCACTATGGCTAGGCTTATACATGCACTAGGGCAGATAGCCTAGTAGTACACTATGACACTATGAAACACCGGTGTATGTGTAGCTATTGTCAATCAAACAGTATGATGTGGCTTGGGGGCTTGATATCTCCCTGTATTCCAACATTGTTTTGTCTATTCCTTCTAGCATGTCTAGGGATCAGTTGCTAGTGTCCTCTCCTGCTCAGCTGGTGAACCTGGGAATATTGAGGCACTGTTACAGTTGCCTCATGTACACTGACAACCCTCTCCTTCTGCCATAAAACACACATACATGTGAGAGATGCAACTATATAGCCAAAGTGGAGGCTGAGCTCTCTCAACATAGGACTAGCAAGACCAGAGAGAGGGTGAAGGTAACCACACACACATCTTTAATCCAGTCTCACATGGCACTGTCACAACTTAAGATCATACACATAGACACACAGAGACACTCTCGGAGGCTCTGATCAGAAGTCTACCAGAATGGCGGTGGCCACCACAGCAGACACTCACACAACTGCCTCCACAGGGCACAGCACATGCAACACATTGACCACAGAGTTGGTGTGCCAAACAGTCACAGCCCTTAAGGCCAAACACAATGCGGACACACTTGTCATAGGTGACTCCATAGTCAGACACACTGATGTCCCACTCACCAGATCAGGTACAGAGGAGGTCACAGTAAGCTGCCTATCGGGCACTGGAATCCACCACATAATGCAAGCACTCAGGTCACTAAACTGCAAGTACAGGTCTGACCCAGTCATAATCCATGCTGGTGTGAGCGACCTGAGATGTACCTCCCTGGACTACATGGAAAGAGACATAGAGGATCCCTCTGATTATGTAGGCCAGGCAGGTATGACCCTGACCTTGACAGTATCCTACCTTCACCAAGTATGATGCCACATAAACAGAGACAAGATGATCAGCTGTAGTATTTTGCTTAGACTATGGTGTCATTCTAAGGGGTCCAATGTCTGTCTGCCTGGGATGACATGCTGGACAGGCCACGGTGATTTGCAAGGGACGGCTTGCACCTGTCACCCTGGGCTTCCGGATTTCAGATGATGCTCTTGCCACCCCATTGTGCCTTTTTATGCAAGACTCAGATTCTACACCTACCACCCTAGAACACAGTAAAGGAAAGACACTAAGGGTAATGCTGCTCAATGCCCAAGGTCTCAACCTCAAGCTGCACACACTCTATGCCCTTCTCAGTATGTAGCACATTGATGTCTGTGCTGTGCCTGAAACCTGGTTCACAGCTTCTGACAGCACCCGGCACTATCGGGTGTTACCTCATATCATGCATTCTGGCACCAGCATCCCGACAACACCAAGAAGGATGGTGGGTGTCCATATTCATCAAGGACACCCTCACCTCATGGTTGGTGGCAACACACGATGCATCAGAGACCATCCAGGTGCCAGTGACCGTAGGCAAGACTGCTCTGCAGTTTGTAGCATGTTACATGCCACCCGCTCAAACTCAGGTACCTCACACAGCTATCCTGCAAACACTGAAGGGGATAAATGTATCTCAAAACACCATCCTACTGGGTGATTCCAACTATCCACATATAGACTGGGATCACTAATCATGCCACAACACTCTAACACAAAGGTTCCAAGAGTTCATACACTGAAATGCCATGGAACAACTGGTCCCAATCCCCTCAAGTGGAGGCAACATACTAGAACACATCATCACGAACATGGGGTCACACTGTTCAACACCAGACATATACCCATCATTGGTGAGATCAGATCATGGACTATTCTCAGTGGGAGTCCACATCCCACCCACACCCCAGATGGGAAATGAAGCGGTGAAGACCTTCTCAAATGCCGACTTCACATTTCTGAGGACTGGTGTGGTCTCTTTCAAGGCCCCAGGCCAGCAGACACCATTACCCAAGCCACTGTATCACTTAGAAATGCCTTCTACCAGCACCTCCAGGACTGCATGGTTCAGGCAATCCCAAATAATAATGACTCTTTGTACCACAGGCAAGCATCCAGTCTGGTGGACCCTAGCCATAAACAAGCTGTACAACACAAGGAAGGAGCTACTACAAGATAGGCGTAATCCGTGGGGAAGGCACCCTGCTCATTGTGAGTAAAACACTGGGTTCCCCCATACAATCATCCGAGGCATGTTTTGAGAGTAAACCCACTCAGGACTCCAGGGACAATCATGAGGCCTTTTTTACCTATGTTTGAAACCTGGGAGGAAACTCCCAGATATGCTCAGACATAGTTCAGAGTAATGTTGATATCACTGCACCTACAGACATTGGCAACATACTGACTGACAGGTTCAGTGCAGATTTCTCCCCCCCCTCCCCCCAACTGGGGGGGTATGTACACCAGAGGATTGTAGCCCCCCAAACATCTCCACTGCTGGGGTGGGAACTGCTCAATCCAAGGCAGAAAACACTTTATCCATGGGACCAGATGGTGTCCCCAGTTGTGTGCTCCATGAACTCAATGAGTAATTACACCCGCAGTTTAGGGCAGCTGTTTAATCTTAGCCTCACCTCAGGATATGTTCCCAAGGAGTGGCATACAGCAATGGTGGACCCACTTCACAAAGGAGGTGCCTCCACCAACCCCAGAAACTACCATCCCATCAGCTTGACAAGCCTGTTCTGCTAAGCTATGGAGAGGATCATAATGGGAATTCTAAATGAAGACATAGGGGACTTGCAGACATTGGATCCAATCCAGTTTGGCTTTGTCAAGGGCAGATCATGCCTTTTAAACTTGGTTGACTTTTTCAAAACACTCACCCAGGCCATTGACGTGGGCAAGGCAGTCCACACAGCCTACCTTGACCTGGCAAAGGCTTTCGACACAATACCCCACTCAGGTATCATTGAAAACATCACCAGCTTAATTGTGAACCCATACATCACAGCATGGGTTGCAAATTGGCTAAGTGACGGAACACACAGGGTCAAAGTTGCTGGTGCCAGTTCACACTCCAGAGCTGTCACAAGTGGTGTCCCACAGGGCTCAGTCCTGGGCCCACATTTGTTCAGTATCTACTTTTCAGAAGTGCGAGCAAACACAGGAGGATTATGGCTGACAAAGTTTGAAGATGACTGCAAACTGGGAAGCATAGCTGGAAACCCATCTGACACAGACATCCTTCAGAAGGGTCTCATAGACACAGATAACTGGTGCCATGGCCATGGCCTTACATTAAACACTAAACAATGCATAGCCATACCCTTCAGGAAGAACAAGGTTACCACTACTTCCCATCTAGATGGCAATCCTCTAAGCACAACGTAGGTTATCAGGGACCTGGGCACCCAGGTTGACAGTGACCTTTGCTTGACACTCACATTGCCAGGGTAGTTTGGAAGGCCTTCTACATTGGCCACCTCATCATGCAGTGATTCACATCTAGATCAAGGGAGGTCATCGTTCCCTGTACTCATCACACCAATGATTGCATACACTGCCCCATTCAGATTGGATGGGCCCACAAATTCCTCGACAGGAGGTGAAAGGGTCTCAAACATATTTCTTATGCTGCCCGACTGAAGGAATTCCAGCTGTATTCAGTCACTTACTGACTGCTCAGAGGTGATCTGTGCCTGACATACAAGGCTATGTCCAACCCAGACTTTATGAACATGCTTCACCTCAAGACCTCTACATCCATCAGAACTACAAGGGCAGGAGACCTAAACCTCAACACAGATATTAATAGGATGTGCTGGAGGGACAGATTCATCACCCAGAGAGTCCATATGCTGTGGAACAACATCCTGGTACATGTGGGGCTGAGCACCTCACTGGCTTTGTTCAAGTGAGATCTTGACCAATGGATGGGAGATTGCAGGTATACCCCAGGGATAACCTCAGTATCACTGCTTGACAGAGGCACAGCAAAATAATGGGCATATCCATCAACTTGCAGGGGTGGCAGATGCCACAAAACTCTGGCCTAGGCTTATTAATGCCCTAGGGCAGATAGCCTAATATGCACCTATGGACATAGGCCTGGGGCAGTTCCTGCTATTAGGACAGTGGTCTGCAGCAGGCTATATAGTAGTAGTTGGTTTTAGCCATTGTTTTTTGACCATGGCTATTCCATGTTGCTTCTTGTTGTGGTACAAACATGGGTGTGTGGTTATCCATGCTATTTATTGCTAGACACCCTCATTTTGTATCTTGTTCCATGTTTTTGCACATGTACATCACTGTATGACGTACAGCTGTTTCCACAGGGTCATATGCGTGGATATGGATGATAGTTGGGGTCCTCAGGTGTGCATATTGTACATGATATTACATTACTTAACACATGGCATTCATGCCTCAGGTGGTGCTCACCCTCATTTTGTATCTTGTTCCATGTTTTTGCACATGTACATCACTGTATGACGTGCAGCTGTTTCCACAGGGTCATATGCGTGGATATGGATGTTAGTTGGGGTCCTCAGGTGTGCATATTGTACATGATATTACATTACTTAACACATGGCATTCATGCCTCAGGTGGTGCTGCAGGGCCACCTCTGTCGGATACACATACTACACTCCCTGTACATTTGGAAGCAGGTTGTGTCATGTTAGGCATCCCTGTTACTGTATGAGTGAGTCAGAGCGGGTATCAGTCCCAGTGTTCCTACTGACCAAGCGTATGTGCTATGCGTTGCCTCTTTGCCAAGGCCAGGGCATACTGGGCATGCCTCCTTCTGCCTACTGGGACAAGGTCAGGTTGTTCCTCCTCCGAGTCACCCCCTGCCTGTGGTGGCCTTGGCAATGGTGGGGGGATGTTTGGCCCAGCCCTGTGCTGGTCCTGCTGCAGCTGTTTCCGCAGGATCATATTATGTAGCATAGCACATATCATGATCATTTGGGTACATGTAGTTGGTGTGTACTGCAAAGCTCCACCAGATGTGTCCAGACACCGCAACCGTGACTTGAGCAGCCCAAACACACGCTCTATGATATTACGTGTTTGTGCGTGTGCCTCATTATGGCGTTCCTGTTCAGGTGTGTGTGCATTTCTGATGGGTGTCATCAGCCATGGCTCAAGTGCATAACCTGCATCCCCCACTAGGTGTCCGTGTGGGAAGTCCCCATTGGCAAATGATTGGTACAGCTGCGTCAGATGCCAGATGTGGGAATCGTGGTAGCTCCCAGGGCAGCCAGCACACACATTCATTATTATGCCCTGGGCATCACACACGACCTGGCAGTTGATGGAGGGGTATCCCTTGCGGTTAATGTAGACTCTACCCCGCTCACCAGCTGATGCTTTGATGCGTATGTGCGTGCAGTCTATTGCACCCAGCACCTCAGGGTATCCCGCTATTTGCTGGAAGAGACGCATATTGCTGGCCACAACTTCACGGTCATTAGGGACATATATATGATCACTGACATGTGGTGACATGGCATCCAGGAACTGGTGCAGTACCCTGGAGGCTGATGCCTGTGATATCCCCATCATATCACCAGTTGGTCTCTGGAAGGTACCTGTTGCTAGTATTCTTAGGCCAACACATACCTTGGTTTCCACTGGGATGGGTTCCCCTCTGTTGGTTCTGTGTGTGAGGTGTGGCCTGCACAGCTCAACAATCTGCTGCAGGAGCTCTCTGTCCACTCTATAGCTCTACTATCTCCAGCTCATGTAACCCATGGTAGGTGACCCTGGGCCTGTATACTCTTCTCCTTCTCCTCACTCTGGGTTGTCTGTCAGCATCTGCATTGTCACCACCCTCAGCAATTCGCCTATGCCTGATTATAATAGCCATGGCAGCCCCTAGCATTTCTGCTCTGAGTTCAGCTTTATTTCAGTTTTCAATTCTGATAGCTTAGCTTCTGGCAGTATCTCTTGTGAGAAACAGCCTTCACTGCTCTTTGTTGTGTTTTAAGTGCTGGGCTGGGCTTCTAGTCTGCCTGTGTAATTGCCTGCTTGTAATTGTTTCCACCAATTAACTCCAGCAGTATTCCCTGGCAGTTTCCCTGTATTTTGGTTGTTTCCTGTTTCCTCTCTGTTTCCTGAGGGGGAGCAATGTGCACACCAGCTTAAACACGCTCACAGTCACTTAAACGCGCACACATCCCTACACAGTGTTACACGCCAAGCACACATCCTTACACGGTGTTAGCTAGGCTGATTCATGCTAAAACACGCGCACACTGCCTTACACACGTGCACGCCCATGCAAACCGTTGTAAACAGTTTGCAACACGCTCCCACATGTTGAACCTGCCTTACACGCGCGCGCATGCACATATATCAAGAAACTTGGAGTGTAGGGATAGCGTATACCCTCAATTTCTTGACTTTCCTAGTGTTCTGTTGGGACACACCTCCCCCCCTGATGTCTGTCTGTCATCTGTTACCTTACATTGCCCTCCAATCTGGGACATTTCTTTCTATCCTTCCCTTCCGTGATGTCACCTACCTCTTACTCTGTTCCTCCCCCTTCTCTAACTCTTACACTACTCAGAAAGTGCTCTTTACCTATGTGGCAGTGTGATTCAATATTGTAACCCTCATTTACATAGGATTGCCTTGTAATGCTTAGTTACATATCTTACACGGAGCTTCCCCCCCTTGACAACCACTAAACGGAGGCCATATTGTTTTTAGTCTGCAAGTCCCTCCATTGACATTCCATGTAATACATAAATCCCACAATTGTGGGCTTATAAGCTTCGGTTTTCAGTTTTAGGTAGCGCACCCGTTTGCTGGTGTGCTGCAGTTAAACACAATAATCCCGTGAAAAAAAAAAAGTTAAATAACTTATTTTTGCAACACTTTTTCATGCCAATGGCCACATATTTGGCCATTGGCATGCTTAATGACACATATGCACCCTTTATTTGGAGCTGACATAGCTCCGTTTTTGATTTTGCAGAAATGTACTCAGTTGTCAGCTGAGTACATTTCTGCAGCTAACACGTCTGTTACACGGACTGGTTTCTGCTTCGTGGATCGCTCAAATACCTCATTTGCATATCTTGGAGCTGCAAATGAGGTATTGAGCATTTCCACGCCCAGTCTGTGTAAGAGACGTGTTAGCTGTCTCTTACACGGAGGTTTGGGCTGTACCTGAATCGGGAGGCTTACACGGAGGCTTACACTACTCTTGAACTCCGTGTAAGCCTTCCTGAATCTGGCCCATTGTCTTTTCAACCGACATTGAGAATATTATTAAAAAATATTGGAGGGTACTGACTACAAATTCTGTGATTAGCAAACACATTCCATTGGCACCAATGTTTATAAAGAAAAGGGATATGGTGGAGTATCATGAAACAGGGAATTTGATAGAGAGATCTCAGAAGAGGTTTGGGACATATAAGTATGGATTTTGCCAGCAGTGTGGAAACATTTTAGAACAAGAAGGTATTAACCTCCCTGCTAAGAAGTTTAAAATGAAGGCAAGGGAACATTTTAATTGCAATACTAAGGGAGTGGTATACATTAGTGTTTGTAAAAAATGTAATAGTTTCTATATAGGCAGACAGAGAGGCCTTTGAGAAGGCGTATATACGAACATATGTATGAGGTCTCCCAACAAAAGGATACAAATGCACTGTATAGGCATCAGGAAGAATGTCCAGACAGTATTTTCAAGTTCTATGTATTGGAACAAGTGAAACAGGATGTAAGGGGAGGTTTATGGGAAGCCCGTTTGGAATACAAAGAGTTATGTTGGCAGCTAAAGTTGGATGCAACAAAAAACAGGATTAAATGACCATTTGAACATTAATACTGTACTAAAGTTAATGGTAGCTAAGTTATAAGAACAAACAGTCTATTGAAAGTAGGAAATTATGATTGGAATTACAATGCTTATTTATGGAATTAAGCTTATGCTTAACAACATTGTTTGTATTTACATTTTTATTTTATATTATTTATTTTATTTGTTTAAATGTTTAAATTGCATTTTAAATATGTTTGAAAGTGTAATAACATTGTGAGCTTAAAATTATTTAGCTTAACAGATGACAGCAGCTTAATTAATATTAATGAGATGTACTTATTGGGGGAAATTTGTAATAATTGTATAAATAGGGCAATTTTTTAACACACATGTTCTGATGAAGCTTGAGAGATTCCTGGGTGAAAGTGCTTAACTAGACTGTGTTTTTTACTTGTATTCATGTTTTTACTGATTTCAATTGTGAAATTATTATTAAAAAAGGAGGTTCGTGACTCTACAGTTGTGGTTTGTGCTTGTAACATAATTTTAATTATCAGCAAGGCTGAGACTAATTAATATGTAGCAGAAAGAAAGGGGAAGGCATGGGATGTGTTTGGGTATATTGACCTAATTGTAGGGATGATATGAAGGGTGAGGAGTGTAGTTAATGAGGATAGAGTATAAATCTGATGATGTCGGGGTGGGTAGGAATGGGGAGGGTAGGGGAGCGGCTTGAGCCCGAGCATAGTGAGGGTGAACGGAGCAGGTTGGACCTGACAAAACTCAGTGGGTCCATCAGAAACAATCAGAAAGGTAAGCATGTAAGTTAGAAAAGAAAAATAACTAAGCGGTGTTAGGAAGAGAAGAGAAAAAAAACAAGAGAAGTACAGCTTTATCTTTTTAGGTTAAGTGGTATAATGTGAGGGGGGGGGAAATAAAGAGGATAGGAGAGATATAATACCTTGGCAAAAAGAGTGGCTAGAGACAAGAATAAGTAGAGAGTGCAGTACAGTGCAGAGGAGGTGTGGGTTCCAAGGAAACAGTAGGAGTAGAGAAACCCAAACAGATAAAGGAGATTGTAGAGAAAAAGGCATTGTCGGGGTGCAGGATCAAAAGATAAGAGTGGAGGACAGCTAATGAAGGTATAGGCAAGAGGAATGGTGGGACTAGTCAAGAGTAAGTTAATGCAGAAGGTTCACTGGGGAGCAAATTGCAGCTTGGCACGTGATTCAGAGATGAGGGCAAGGCAAACAGCAAGGAGGTAGAGTGTTTAAGACCTTGACACACATCTATGAAAAAGGAGAGTAAAAGAAGGTTAGAAGGTTGTATACAGGTTGTGAAATGAAGCAGTGTAACAACTTAGGAGCTTAACTAGAAAGTTCCCAGAATATGTAGGAGACAGTTGTACTAGGCATTTAAATGGTATACCAGCACTGGTTATGGAGTAAAAAACTTTCAAAAGAAATAGTCTAAAACAAATCAAGAATCCACATACATAAGTCAAGAATTTGGCATACTAGATCTCAAAAGCCCAATAAAGAGCACAGTTCACACAGGTTGAAGTCACCGGAGACTATTACAAAAAAGACACAGTAGTATACAGGAAAATAGTCCATCTAATCATCTACAGTCTCAGAGACAAGTATAGTAAACTACAACAATATTAGCTTGGCAGGGTATATTTACATATGAAAACCCTATAAGCTAAATACTTAGGGTGCTACAAATACCTACATAGAACATAGCAGGGTTGGTTGCAAAGCAAGAGTATAGTATCAGTATACATTCTTACAGTCAAAACCAGCAGGGTTGGTCGCTAAGCAAGACTATAGCATCAGTATATGTTCTTACAATAAACAACAGTGGTATTCAGACATTTGGTAGCGGAATAGCTGCAAAAGTGTAATTGAAATACAAATAGCTGCAAAATGCAATGCAAATTGAAACACAAAAGAAGCTACCAGTTAATGTCTGTTTTTGGTTTGTTTCTTGAGGTGCCATTAGCTTACTGATATCACCAGCGGCTCACACCACCAGAGAGAAAGAGAGAAGGAAGAGAAAAATGGTGGGGAATGCATACAGTAGGTATTAAAGCTTGCAATGCATGCTAGGAAGAACAGGACTGAGTAGATAGCAAACAGCAGGAAAAGTAAAATGTAGTGTAAGATTAGTTTGTAATGGACCTGACACAATGCAGAGGATCTGTCAGAAACAATAAGAAAGGTAAGCATGTAAGGTAGAAAAGACAAAGAACTAAGTGGTGCTAGGATGACTAGAGAAAAAAAACAAGAAGATTTAACAGCTTGACAAAAAGTGTGGCTAGGGACAAGAATATGTAGACAGCATAGTAGAGCAGGAGGGGGTGTGCAGGTTCCAAGGAAACAATAGGTGTAGAGAAACCAGTAAAGGAGAGTGTAGAGAAAAAGATGCTGTTGGGGTTCAGAATCAAAAGATAAGAGTAGAGGACAGCTAGTGAAGGCAAGACAATGGGGGGTGGAACTAGGTCAAGAGTAAGTTAATGAAGGAGATTCACTGGGGAGTGAATTACACCCTGGCGATGTGATGCAGAGATGAGGGCAAGGCAAACAGCAAAGGTATAACAAGGAAATCCAAATGGAAACCTATGTTATCTTGTGTTTATATCAGAACATCGAAGTTTTAAAACTTCAAATTTTCTAATATCGACCCGTTTTGAATGAACTCTAAAAATAGCGAAGCTGCAGAACACCAAATTCTTTCCTAGAGAAAGAATTTGGTTGGCCTTTTCTGTGGCTTTGCTATTTTCAGTGCTATGGTGGAAATTTACGGGTCAGGTTCAGGTAAGTGTGTGATTGTGTGGTTGTTTGGATTAGGGCATGGGTTAAGTGAGTTAGGGTTAGGGCATGGGTTAGGTCAGTTAGGGTTAGGGTGAGGGTTAGGTCAGTTAGGGTTAGGGGTTGGTTAAGGGAGTTAGGGTTAATGTGGGTTAGGTGAGTGTGAGATAGTGACGGACCTTAGGGTTAGGGTTTGGGTTAATGTAAGTGGATAGATAGTAGTGTATGTATAGTTTAGTGTAGGGTTAGTTATAGGATTATGTGTGTGTGTGGATTTATGTTTTTTAGCTGTGCTTGTGTTGTGTGTATGTGCTTCGGAATAGCACATTTTTTCCCAAGGAAAACATTTGCTGTTCTGAATGTTCGATATTATGTGGTTTAGATATTTTAGGTTCAATGAAATCACATTCGCTATTTTCATCTTTCAATAGCGTGATATAAACCCGTTATTTTAGTTAATAAGAAAGATGAGTCTGGCCATTTGGCAGGTTGCAAGTTTCCTGCAGGTTTGGCATGGAGGTAAAGTGTTTAAAACCTTGACACAAATGTTGTTTTAGTTAATAAGAAAGGTGGGTCTGACCATTTGGCAGGTTATAGGTTTTGTGCAGGTTTGGCAGGAAGGCAGTGTGTTTAATACGTTGACACAAATGCTATTTTAGTTAATAAGAAAGATGGGCCTGGCCTGTTGGCCAGTTGCAGGTTTAGTGCAGGTTTAACAGGGAGGTAGAGTATTTAAGACCTTGACACAAATGTTGTTTTAGTTAATAAGAAAGATGTGTCAGGCCATTTGGCAGGGTACAGGTTTCGTGCAGGTTTGGCAGGGTAGTAGAGTGTTTAAGACACAAATCAACTAACATCTGTTTTTGGTTTGTTTCTTGAGGTGCCTCTAGCTTGCTCTCATTGCCAGGGGTTTACACCACCAGTGAAAACAGGGAAGGAAGAGAGAAATACTTAATGGTGTACTGTATGGCAAAACTGAAATGTTTCTTAATACATCAGGGATGCTCACACAACAAATCTGATTTTTTTATGGTTCACCTCAATCAATTTTATAGTCAGGATTGTAGTACTGAAGTGCTTCAGTGCTTCATGTGTGATGTACATTGTAGCAAACAGCTTGCTATAGTTTTAAAGGCAAAAGATGCATTTTTTTTGTTCCCCAACTTGAAAATATGTGGTGCAGAAATGTGACCTTGATAGCTCCCGAGCTTTAGCAGTACCAGATTGGAATGGACTTTTTTCCTACACTGAAGAAAGGCTCTGGCTGCTAGATAAGCCAGCCATATCTATCTTAAAGTGGGAAGGGTGAGGCTGTTCTATTACTTATCCATACAGACAGAGAAATGGATTGTGTATATGACTATAGCACCCACAGTATAAGCCAGAAGAAATCCAATACACTACACAAAAGCTTTTTTTCTTCAAAATAATTGCCAATAACTAGCTAAGGAAAGTGTTTCATTTCAAATAGCTTTAGTTAATTTAATAATTTTCTTACAGTATGAGCAATAGCTTAGCTTTTTATAAAAGCATCTTGAACTTTGTCTAAGATATTCGGTAGTAAAACTGAGGCTATCTCACAATATTTTACACTAAATTGTAGTTGTGACAGAGATTAAAATAATTCCAAATACTTAGGAGTCATAAAAGTTGTGATTGTTTTTGTTAGTGGGAGTAAGCAAAATGTTGAATATGAATTCTTCAATAAGAGATTTGTGGTACTTCTTGAAAGAAATAGTTGAATTTAGTTGTAGTATACAGTTAGAAAAGTTTATTTTTATAACAGTGGCTGCTGTATCATTGTACACATATATTTCACAGGACTGGGTATTTCACAGGATCAAAGCATCAATTGTCTTCAGGAATATCTGAGCACTAATTCAAATCTGCCTGATATAGATATCAGTGTTGCATATGCATTCACAGAATAGATATTAATATTTTACTTTTAATTTTATTTTTCATGAATTAAATTTTTTGGCATGGCCATTGCATGATGTTGGTCCTCTTAGTTGTTAATTATTTTATGGCAAATTGAGAAACTACCTAGGCATGTTTGACTGATGATTGAACTTTTTGTAGTGAAAGGAAGGAGGTAATTTTTGCTTCCTTTTAAACTCAAATGAATAGGTCAATGGATGTTTAAAATGTACATACATATTGTTTGAAAATGAGGCAAAGTTTTAGACAAGGAGGTTAGGTTCTTGTAAAATAACTTGGGAATTGTATTCAAGAATGCTTAGAACATGGACATGGTTTGCTATGTATGAAGGGAAGACCAACCTAGGTGAAGTAATCACAACCAAAATGTGGCAGCTGTCACCCACTGTTTAATGGCAGCTTTTGCATGTATCTTTTCAATGTGGTATATCTGTCAGGAGGGTAAAGCATATGTGGCTTACCGCTCTCTTACACACTCAATATTTACACCTTGACAGACTTGAACTCCTGCCTATCTGTATCCATAGTTCATAGAGCTGTATATCAGCCATTCATTCCACAGGCAAACTTGTGCCTGAAGTATACACTTGAAAGAATTACATCAGCAGTCATTTGCAATGGTTATGCTTCTAATAAAATGTGTTCTGTGATGCAAAATCCTTTGGCTCTGTTAGTGTTCACAGTAGTATAAAAAGCACCAAACTCGAGCCTCGAGAAGAATCCACAGGTTTATTAAGCCAAACTGTTAAAATAAAAGTTGTAGTAGTCCACTTGTAACCACTGCAAACAAGAGTTATATTAGACCAAACTGCTAAAATAAGGGTCGTAATAATCCAATTAAAACCACTGCACACAAAAAGTATGTAAAGCGCTTTTCGTTCGGGTTAATACCCGAACTTCATCAGACAACTTTCAAAGTAAAATGCTTAGTGCTAGGGTTAAAATAACCTCTCCTTTTTAAATGCACCTATCAAAAACCTTGTTACCAGTACATCGTTTAGTCAGAGACGCAATATAAATTTAAAGTTATATTACATTCACGTTCGTCACTTTGCGTCAAGGTTACATCATGTCATAGTTGTTATCTTCGTAAATGTTAATTTACCTCAAGGTACACATCAGTACCAGAAAAAATAAATAATAACTAGAAATAGTAGTAGTAACTAAATATAAACAATAAATATATCTAAGTCCACAGTTTAGTGAACTGCATATTTTTTTTTCTGATGAAGTCCTGTTTTAAGTTGGTTTGGGACAAAAAGCACACTGAATTTGAACTTTTTGAGCTTAGAATCCTGCTTTAGGTTAGTTTGGGATGAAAAGCATGCTGAATTTTAACATTTTTTGCTTAAAAGCTCTATTTAAGGTGAATAAATCCTATGCTTTTGACTGATTCTCAGTTGTTTTGTGGTATAGGTGTCCTTTCTGGAGTAAGGGCCTAAGGGTTCTTTTGGTGGAGTATGAGATTTTCTAGAGAGTGTTTGCATTTGTTTCTCCTGCCTTTTTTGATTTACTGGTAATTTGCGGTTATGGACACTATAGCCTTGATGACTAGAAGTCAAAACCTTTTTTCACAGGAACCTTTTTTCTCCTCCAGAGATATGAGCAACATGGCAAGCTGTGTTTTACCTGGTGATTTGACTATTCTCATTGAACTGCTTACTTTTTTTTACATAAGATTGACAATTATGGTATTTGTTCTTCTGCAACAATCAATTTGGACCCATCTAAATGTGCGAGCGTAAGGAACAACAAGACCAACACCAATGATACTGTTGTATTTAATTAAGCTTCTTTAGGTGATATCCCTGGGTCTGAAACTACATGTGATGGTATGAGGCTTCCAAGTTTTAATACTTTCTTAATGCTAATTTGTCTGGTTTTATTGTGTCCCTTGAGAAGCAACTTAAACAGTTGCATGGACTACAACTGGGCAATTTATCTTTGTCTGAAAGTATTAAAGTCTAGAGAACCCTAAGGGGCTTGGGTGCTGTATATTCCCCAACAGGGTTATTCTGGGATCTAAATTTTACAATGATTTGGTTGACTTATTCAACAGACAAGGTATTGAATTGTTAAGAGATGATCATTAATAAGAACAAAACTATTATAGATTGCTTTAATATTGAAGCTACTAATTTGAACAATAGAATTACTAATGGTCTATTATTTGATATACACAAGGACCACTACAATAATGTTTTTTATAGTTGATAAATATTGAGACACTATTAAAAGTAGAAAGAGCACAAAGTGGTTGAGAGATAAAAACATTGCAATTCTGGTAATGTTTATTTTCCTTCCACACTAAGGTTAACACCTCAGGAGTGCACAGCTATGAAACAACTAACATCAGATCACCCAGACCAGCACCTTTTAATGATGGTGGAAATTAATTTTTTGGTAATGAAACTCATACCTACAGTGAGTAGGCCAACCCATTTGCCCCTTTAGAATTTCCTCCCTTACATTGGTCTGACAGTCTAGCCAGTTGATATCATCATTCCCCCAAAGGTCACTTGAAGGAGATGACTTCCCCATCTCCCTTACATCAGCATAGGAGGAGATATGGCAAGGGCCAGTCCAGAAGGGGAAGGGGGAAAGCCAAGGGAAGGGGTCAGAGACCATATTAGATATGGAGAGTGTCTTTAATACAACTCTCTCTCTCACTGTTCACTTAACCGCGATGGAATTATTATTAGCTGAAACAGTTTTAAGATTTTCAACTACAGTGGCTTAGCCATTAATGAAGAATACTTTTGCTATTTGAGAAAAGCTTTACATGTGTTCCCACTCCTAGATTTGATTTAGCTGAGTCACTAATAGAGTTCAAGTTGTTTATACGTAAATTAAATTTTGCTATTCAACTTAATAATAGTATAGACTTTGAGCCTAACATATCTAAATACAAGAAGAAGAGCCTTGCTATGCCTTACCCCCACCCAACAGTACAGGCATTTTCTAATAATGTTGAGATAGAACTTTACAAACATTTTGCTAAAGGGAAAATGAAATCCTATGGTTCTAATTTATCAGTTCATGAACTTGGGTTATTATGAGAATTAAGGGAGGATCGTTATTTAGAATCATGAAGCTTGATAAGGGTGGGGGAGTAGTACTCATGGAACATTTTGACTACATTGGTGGAATGCCTAGTATCTTGCACAACAGTGAAACATACATAGTTATATCCCACAATGAGTTACACATCGCTTATCACAAAATTGGCCAGTACTTGGAAGATATTTTTATAGAACCTTATTGATGCAGGTAATTACAAACTTTTGAGAAATCCTAATCCTATCTTGTCAACTATTTTTGGTATCCCAAAAGTACACAAAAATATAACTAAACCAACTTTTAGATCAATAGTTTCAGCAGCTGGTTCAAAAAAATATTTGTTTGCTGTTCTGATTGAATGCTTAAACCCATCCAAGAGTTAAACACACACACACACACACACATACTCAACGACTCTTGGGATTTTTGGGGGAGATTAACATCCATCTTGTGGGATAAGGACTTATTGTTCTTGACAATTGATGTTGTCAACCTATTTTTGTGTATTCCACAAGACCTTGGTCTATAGTACTGTAATTCTACAATGCACTTTGAATTTCTGTCTTCCCCGGATGTAAGGTTAATCATTGATTACAGGGAAATAGTTTTGAACAACTACATATTCTTTGAAGGTGAAATTTTCAAACACATTAAGGGGGTAGCAATGGGGGGTGCATGTCCCCCATCTTTGCCAACTTAGTTTTGGCATCTGGAGAATCTAAATTTGTTTTTAGTTCTGAATTTTACTAGCACATTACCTTTACCTTTGATTTTTAGAAGTCATGTTTATTTTGTGGCTGGGAACTGCTGATTTGGGTACTAGTTTTGTGCACTACTGTAACCACACCAATTCTTTCCTGAAGTTTACTTCTCAAATTAGAGACAATTCAGTGAATTTTTTAGGCACTACAGTCTTGAAAGGAAGTGTTTTTTCCTCCAACATGTTGAGATTATGTTCCTTGAAATGAACTATCCTTGTGCCCTTGTAAAAAGTGTTAGTGACAAAGTTTTTAGGAGAAGGGGAACTAAACTGTTACCACTTCTGGGGATGTTTGTTACCAAACAACAGTAACTCTTATAATGTGACTACAGAGGCTGTCAGTCATTCCCCCTGGACCAGTTTATTTAAACTCAAGGGAACACCAGACTGACTTGAAGCAAAAAAAAATACACTACAGCATTGACTGTACAGCACAATACAGGCTCTAAAAGTGTAAAAACATTTGTTAATCAATATTGGGCTATCCTTACAAGTGAAGTGTACATTAAAAACATTGTTGGTATGGAGCCAGTGTTTATTTACAATTGATCTAAGAGCATTACAAATATTCTGGAAAGATCAATCTGTCCAGACTATAGTACCAGGTTATGAAATGGCACATAAAATGTACTTGCAATAAGTGTAACTACATCCTTGAATTGGATGTAATACCATTAAATAATTCCCTGAATACTGTTCACCCTGCAAAAGGTTGTTGTAAAACTAAAAGAGTGGTCTAGCTCGCTGTGTGTTCTGGGTGTTCAGTGTTTTACATTAGAAAAACAGACAGAAATTAAAAAAAATAATTTATGAACACCATTGTGATATCACAACACACAATGTTAACAATGCTTTATATAGACACTCTTTGGTTTGTACTAATTTTCATCAGTTTTCATTTACTGTTTTGGAAAATATTAGCCCTGATATCAAAGGAGGAGCATGACAAACTGGAGCTTATGGAGCTTAAGGAACTCTACTGGCAGTTAAACGTGCATGACATTCACCCCCCCCCCCCCAGGTATCAATGAACATGTTTCTTTAACTCCAGTTCTGAAACAGAGTAAACAAATTATAGTGTGCTTCTCTTAGATTTTATCTTGGACTGCATATAGGATTTAACTAAAGTTTTACTTAATGAATTTTTGCTGGTGTTTCTTTAAACATTTGTATTTTTAGCTATTGTGTTTGTTTGACCAATTATGATGTAAGCAAACTTTAGTACTTAAGAATGTGTTCAAAAGTATCCTGCTTCTTTCTGATGAATTTCTGCTTTAAGTTGGTTTGGGGCGAGAAGCACACTGAATTTGAACTTTTTGTGCTTAAAGTCCTATTTTAAGTTGGTTTGGGATGAAAAACACTCTGAATTTGAACTTTTTGGACTTAAAAGTGCTGTTCAAATAAATATTAAGGTGAAAAAATAATGTGGTTTTAACTAACTCTGAGTTGTTTTGTGGCATAGACTTCCTTTCTGGAGTCAGGGCCTAAGGACTCTTTGGATGAAGTATGAGTTTTTCTGCAGGAACTGCATATTTCTTTATAATTTATACTTTAATACATAATTTAATTTTATGTTTAATATTTTAATTTATTAAATGTTAATGTGTACTTTAATTTCTTTTAATTTATAATTGTTCCATTGAAGACATCAGCATTACAGCTTTCAGAAAGCATGGATCTGATTGGATGACCTCAGTAGTGCATTTGAAACCGTATAACTTACATAACATATATGTATCTAAAATCTAAGTTATGTAGCCATGGGACTATTCACCCTATGTTGCTCCACATCACAACTGTTGACGAACCCATTACTACATAATCCAGATCATCTGTCATATAACCATAGGCAGTGGGAATAGAAGATTTGAACCACTACTTTTGTCCATACTCTAAAGTTTTGAGTATTAACTGCTTCTTCCACAGGAGACTCTAAGATACAGATGCTAGAAAGCAAATACTTCAATGTCTGGTGTAAGAATTGATTTGGAATGGTCACATATCCTCTAAAATGTATATTGAGGGATCAAAATCCTTTAACCACATCAGTGTATTCACAAGTGTGAGTCAACCATAGCGGTACCTGTTGTTTAATGCCCTCATGTCTGTCATTCTTGAGAAATGCAATGCATTATGTATAGGTGTCCAGATTTGAATACTTGCATATTTAAGTCCACACTCTAGAGAAGTATGCATTACCCATTAACACCATAGGATAAGTGTTACCACAACTGTGAAAGGGAACATATTTGAAAGCATGAATTCAACACTATATGAGAAGGCAAATGTTTTGCTTAAAAGACTTGTGGAAGACATTTCCATCTGTAAATATTTCCATTGAGAGAAAGTACACACAAAAGACCTGTTTAATAAGCCACCTCTTGCTAGCACTAGAGTTAAACACATACTCCATAGTTGCACACACATTAGTTGTTCCCAGATTTGAATACCTGCCTATTGAAGTCCACACTCTAGATAAGTGTGTATTATCAACTCATGTCACAGAAGAAGTATTACCATGACTGTAAGAATGAACATATTTGAAAGTATGACTTCATCATTATGTGGCAAAGCAAATGTTTAGCTTAGAAGTGAGTGAAAGACTTCACCCTGTGTAACATATTTCCACTAAGGGGAACTGTACACATAAGATCTGTTAGATAAACCACACCTACTTAGCATTATAGTCATGCACACAGTAATTTATCATTTATTTATTGATTTTATTTATTTAACATTTGTTTACTGGGAAAGTCTGACTTGGAACAAAGCCAATTTGCAGCAGAGGCCTGGGGAAAAATGCTCCAGATGCATGTCTTTATAACTCTAGTGTTAGCCAGTGCTGGATTTGAACACCTGCCCATCTAAGTCTGTAATCTAGAGAACATGACATCAATTGTTACAGCTGAGAAAAAGGCTTGAAACACATGTAAGGCAAAATATGTTTAAAAGAATGACCTCACAGCTGTTTTGCAGAAAGGATGATTATGCTAAAAGGGACTATATTGTTGGGGGAGCACTCTCCCTGTTTAATTTCTTCTGAGTGGAAGTGTACACTCCAGATGATTTGTATATGCCAGTCCTATCTATCACAGCAGTCATGCACATTCACACTAGCTAGTGATTGTTGGCTTTGAACATCTGCATGCCACAGAAGAAGTCTTACTACTGTAGTGAAACATAACATAACATAATATAACATAACATAACATAACATAACATAATATAAACATACCATACCATAACATAAACATAACATATAATATAACATAAACATAACATAAGATAGGATAATACAATATAACATAACATAGTATAACATAATATAATATAATGTAACATAACATAATATGACATAACATAATGCAACATATTGCAAAGGATGACTTCACCACTGTTTTGCAAAGCTGATGCTTGGGTTGACAGCGATGGATTTTTTTTTTTTTTTTAGGTGGAACACTCCCCCGTGCAGTTTGTTCTCCTGAATGGAGCTGTATACACCAGATGAGTTGGATAGTTGGATAAGGCAGCCCTACCTAACACTACAGTGGTGCTATTTAGTTAATGTTGGTTTTGAATATCAATTTTTCTAAGTATACAATATGGAAAACCATCTATTAGCCTCTAGTGCCACAAGAGAAGTCTTACTACAGTAGTGAGATAGAACATATTTGAAGGGATGACCTCACCATTGTGTTGTAAAGCAGATGATTGGGTTAAATGGTTCAGATTTTGTTAGGGGGCACTCTCCCTGTGTAAATATTTCTCCTCAGTGGAAGTGTACATACCAGATCAGCTGGATATACCAATCCTTCCTAGCACTACAAACACATGCATTCACACAAGTTAGTCATTACTGGATTTGAACAACTGTCTAGATAAGTAGAAAATCTGGAGAACATTGCAGCCATAACTGATACCACAACAGAAGTTGTATAAAGAGAGTCTGATAGAAGTTAGTTGTAGTATACATGACATGTGTGGGTGACTAGGAATGTGTTTTGATAAACAGTCAAAACAGTAAAGGTTTGATCACAATTAACTATATACTGCTGCAATAACTTATCCATCACTTCATTCATAGACATTGCTGTAGCATGAATAATATCTTTGTTTATCAGAATAAGATGACTTGACCATTTATATGATGGATTATGAGGACAGTTATCACTGATCTTTTCAAGTTCATTGCATGCAATTCTCATTACATTTATGTACCATTGCACAGATTTTGTAATGTGTGAATATTGTGCATGGCAACTATAAGGCCAACATGCCAAACATATAAAGGTGTACTCATTACTACTACTCTGCAAACATTTGACCAAAGGCCCCACTTCACTGGTACACATTTGGAAGGTTAATGTGTTTCAGTGCAAAAATTATTTACATTATGTAGTAAGTGGAATCATAATGAATCCCTTATATATTAACTACAATAAGCTAATAACCCCTACACAAGTAATAGCAGACACTGGCATTCCTTTTAGTCTGCCACAATTGTTTAAATCACACTAATGCCAAACATATTTTCACAGCAGATGGCAATGTATTAGTGCATGTGTAATTTATTTTTCCATTTTTTAGCTTAGAATGGTAAATAGCAGTGGTTAACGGTGCTACATGTCAAGCATCACACAACTAAAGAGTACAGGCATACAGACATTTCTGATACTGAGACATTTCTAACATGTATGCTGTTCTAATGTATTCTGTGTCATCATTTTAACATGTGCCATGATGATCAAAATAAAATGTTCATAATATGGATACTACAGAGGCATACATCTCCACAGTCCACAAATTTGCTGAATGTCCACATGTCTAAGTCATGTCATTATGTTCCTTATGGAATGTTGAGAAATGGAGTCACTACATGATAAAATACATTTATGTGTCAGACTTCATAGCCTTGAAAAACTGCATGCTACTGCTAAATCTTTTATTATAGCAACTTCCTAAATGTGTAAGAGCAACAATTGTCATCTGTCCCTATTTTTGAGTCTTTGTTTCCCCATTACATATGGCTATTTTCATACGTCCTGCAGTTAGAGATGAAAATGCACATGTAGGAGTGGGATAGTGGTATACCAAACAAAGGTCTATACAGGATACATGTGTTGGACTAACATATCTATACAATCCTTCAGTAGGGAAACTTCTATTAGAAAGATATCTGTAAATAATGTTCAACATACTGCAGGGTTTGAAAACCTGCCAACCTACATCAACATTCTCTTGACCAGTGGATTATCACACCACAAAGCAAATGATAGTTCAGGTAGTAAAACTCACATACTTGAAAGGGCAATGAGAATAGTATGAAGCAAGGGAATATGTGTGCATCAGATGTCATTACAGTAATGAGATAAGCACCCCATATGATGTACATTAAACCATGCAGCCTGTTAAACTTAAAAGAATAATTGTCTCCTCATAGTGCTATCAGTTTTGCTTTCCACCACTCAGTGGAGATAAGCACGGTAGTGTGACAAAAATCATATTAATGTGGCCGAAGTAAAAATCTTCAGTTTTTGCCATAAGACATAGCTCATAACTCATTACTTGGAATTGGTGTAAGATCCCACACTTTGTTAAAATGATGAGGACAGAACTATAGAGTTAGATTTATAGATAATTTATGAGTATATGTGTGGTATGTGAATCTATTTTTTGACCAGATTAATTGTGCAAAAAAATGGTTACTATTACCAAGGTGAAAATGGGGGACAAGCAGAGGCAAGTAAACAGGAGAAAGAATAAAGAAATGCGCAGGATGATAGTGGGAGATCGCCATAGCTGTTCTTCAGAACTAACAGTGTAGTTCAACAAGTAATTTGGGAAATTTGGAGAGTCACCACACTAATGGTGCATGACAGCAACTTAATAATATTGTGTGGTCAATTGGACCAAATTAAGTGGGTCACAGACACACAGGCAAAGTGGAGAGCTATGTATGGGGCACATGTGTCCATTTTATTTTTATTTGAGACAGAGAAATGTTGGGGTAGGTGGTTAGGAATAAGAGGGTTAGATGAGTACAAATGGCAGGAAATTAGTACCCAGTTGATATCTCATATTTATGAGCAATGATGGACAAGCTAGGTAACTCCATTTGTGTGACAGAAAGCAAACAAATGAATTGGAATGCAATCTGGGTAGAATTGCTTCAATGTAAAATGTAGGTGTAAAACGTGTCAGTAAGACTTGCACGTGTGCTGAGCAGTGTATGTATAAATGACCCCCAGAGACTCCACCAACTGCTTTCTAAGAATGATTTCTCAGTTACTGTACAAATGACATATTGGCCTCTCTGGGCATGTCATCTGGTATGGTTGATAGCAATCATAAATGGAACATTTTCACAAACAAATGTGACATCACAATCTCACTGATACTGTTATTGTCATTCAGTGTTGTCACTATGTAAATTTAATTACTAAATAAATGCTTGGTAGGACATAAATTATAAAAACTGTGAGTGATATCACCTGGGACTTGAACTTATAACAAAGAGAACCTGATTTTTTTATTATTATGTGCATTATATGTTAATGCCTCATGAGAACTATCATTCCCAGGGTATAAGCTGAAGTGTGCAATTTAGGGCATGAGTAAAAATAGACCAAATTCATAGAATGCTGTAACTGTTGTACACTGATTTTTTCCTTTACTGGATTAATAACCTGAGGCATATATGTATTCCTGTGGAAAAGTTTCCATTGCATCCTTTTTTGAAATATTTGCAATGGTTACTGACATGCCAAACCAAGGATATTTGTGCAGCAGTTGGCAAAGTTTTAGATATGTATAAATTTCTTTTGAGTTTTTGTTGAAGGACATAAAGTGTCATTTCTTTATGGTCACTACTGCAGACTGACAGGGCCCCATGCCAAGTGTCATGCAAAGGAAAAAGTAAAACTTTTAATATGCTGACTTTGTGTGATGACCCGTGGTATTCATTAAACAGGTCTATATTATATAAGTGAATGCTCAACATTGCAAACGCTATATAATCAAACTAAATTCCACAAAAAGACAAAACTATTGAACAAACAGATCAGTGATTTTTTTTTCCCAGGGGAAAAAAAATCACTGATCCATTTAAAAAAAAACACAAAATAAAGTGGGGGGGCTGTGCCCCCTCACCCCCCCCCCACATAAATCGACCAACTCCGAGATCGCACCACAGTGGAGGAAATGTCAAAGTCCCGAAAATGGTCCAGTGATTTTTTTCCCAAGAAAAAAATCGCTGTTCCGTGCTTTCGGAATTTTGTCATTTTGCTGAAAGAAGTTCGATTAAGCAGCGTTCGCAATTTCAAGCATTTGCTGACTTAATAGGAACCCCATTAAACACATGATATAGTACTGCTATAATACATATTGAGGGACGGGCCATACAGAGTTGACAGAACAGTGATGTTGCTCACAGCATACACCAGAAAATATACATTTTGGGAAATGACAAATATTATTCCACTAAAGCTATGTTCAGACATATGTTTAGACCTCTACTGTTGACCTCTTCAGATTTCTCTACTCCTTAGTGTTGCTAGCTGTAATGTCTGATAATTTTGCACAAGAAGTATTAGTAACAACATGCACATGAAATTGTGCTTTAACTGTAGCATCAGTGGTATCAAGAATGCCCATGACACAGATCACACTGAACTTGTTTACCATCCACTTGACACATTTCTTTTGTAACATTCATTTTTTAACTTGACAGCATACTTCAGGTTCAGGTACAGTAAAAGAGTAAATTATAGATAATTTTTCTCACACCTAAATTAAAACAATCCTTCATGTAGATTAAAACCCTGCACTGTTTGTGCTGTGCTTCACAACTTACTGCATTAGCAAGATAAGCCATTGAGAAAGTTTAATGAGAGGTGCATTTTCTGCTGTCAGTACTGCCAGAGTGCTGACTAAAGGGCAACACTGATACTCTCATATGTGTGATACTGAAGGCTAAGCCTTTGTGCATGAGAAATGCTATTTTTTGTCAGATTTTGCCTTGACTATCGAACTGTAATTCAGTGATGACTACCACTGATGGGCCTCAACATGCAATGCCAGATATCACCCAAAGAGTGAAGCCATAAATATAAAAGTAATTGATTGTAAATAAGAATGTCCCATCCCCAGTAGCTTTTCATTCCCCTACCACAGCCTTAGCTGTAGTGATTTCTCAACAACGTGGTCTTATATAAGTAAAATTTTGAATGTGAGGATCCCTTTTTTCACAGAGGTGTTAAATCTTCTAGATTTGATCCTATACCTATGAAATTACTATGAATCATTGACATGTTTAACAGTGTTTGCTACCTGAAAACTTATTTTTCCTCATTAGCATCATAATGCATTCATATTTTGTAGATTTATTGAGGAAGGGGCCATACAGAGTTTATGTGAGGTGATGTTTTACACAGCATATTTCAGTACAAATGTACACTTGGGGTAATGAAAAGTATAATTTTCCAGAATCCATGTTGCTGAACTTTCCATATTTCCCAATAAGTTGCTACTTAGGTTTATAGGTTCATAGGTTCATACTAGGCTATCTGCCCAAGGGCATTTATAAGCCTAGCCCAGAGTTTTGTGGCTTTCGCCACCCCTTTAGTTTGAAGAAAACTATGCCCATTATTTTGCTGTGCCTCTGTCAAGCAGTGACACTGAGGTAATCCCTGGGGTATATCTGCGATCTCCCATCCATTGGTCAAGATTTCTCTTGAACAAGGCCAGCGAGGTGCTCTGCCTCACATGTACTGGGATTTTGTTCCACAGCATAGGGAGTCTCTGGGTGATGAATCTGTCCCTCCAGCACGTCCTATTAATAACCGTGTCAAGGTTTAAGTCTCCCGCCCTTGTAGTTCTGAGGGATCTAGATTTTTTGAGGTGAAGCACGTTCATCAAATCTGGGTTTGACATGGCCTTGTATGTCAGGCACAGGTCACCTCTGAGCAAGCGGTAAGCGACTGAATAGAGCTGGAGTTCTTTCAGTCGGGCAGCATAAGACATATTTTTGAGACCCTTTATCCTTTTGGTGAGGAACTTTTGGGGCCTTTCCAGCTGCTACAGGTGTCGGGTCAGATACATTCCGAATGGGGCATTGTACTCAATCATTGGTCTGATGAGTGATGAGTACAGGGGGACGATGACCTCCCTTGATCTAGATGTGAATCCCTTCATGATCAGGTGGGCAATGTAGAAGGTCTTCCTAACTACTTTAGCAACGTGTACTTGTACCGCCTCATACTTTTACATAAAAAATGTTTCTAACATCATGCACATGAAAGTGTGTGTTCTTCCTATAATCATCGCTATGAGTACTGCAGGTAACGCAGATCTCAGTTATCTTGTTTAGCACCCATTATGCACACACTTGTGTTGTAACAGTCACATTTTATATTACAGGTATATTTCAGGTTCAAGTACAGCAAATAAAGATCTATTGTGCCACCTAAAAATCTAAATACTGCTAATGTGGATTCTACCCCTACCCTGTTTGTGGTATTCCTCAGACCATACTTCATTAACACTTTGAGCCACTGTGAAAATGCATAAGAGGTGCATTTTCTACATTCAGTACTATCCAGAGCATTGACTACTGAGAACTGATGACAATTTCAGTTTTGATACTACTGAACCATCACTCACTGAGACAGAGGAGTTCCTTTCAACTGTAGGGCATCCAAGCATGCCAGAGGACGTCCAGTGCTGTGGTGGACATTGGGGGAGAGGTGGAAGAAAGCCACAGGGTGTCCACTAGTGATGCTCTAGATATGCTACAGGACAGGTTAAGTGGGAATATGGTTGATAAGGGTAGTGTGGTTACCCCAGTTGCAGACTTGGCAGAACCTCTCCCTAGCCATTGTGAGGGTAAAATACCAAACAGGGGTGTCTGTACAGGTGCTCAAAGGAAGAGGTAAGCTATCTGTTCCCCCCTTAATGTTGATTTGTCACTATCTGCCACTCGACATATGTGTAAGGTCATTGTGGAGGCACAGGCATGTTCCACCAGAGATAGTCAGAGTTCATCATGTTGTGCATTCTGACATGCAAGACTGCATGAACCATGTATGTGACTCCTTGTACTAGACACACAGGTCCATGCAGTGTATGTTATGGAACATCTGCTAAGGGAGGGTCATTATCCATGAGACCAAAGATCTGGTACATCATCAGATGTTAGCCAACATGGCAATGCCAGATCCCACTCCCCCAGTGGTACTACATCCACAATGCTCCTTTACTGTGTGGGATATCCATACCCAGACATGGCATCCCTGTGGTCATGGCCTTAGATGTAGTCAGGATGACAGCTTGCTCAGCAGACATTGTTCACATTCAGGTAGCACTCTGATTTCTAACCAGGAGCATGGAACAAGCAGTGCAACTCCTGGCAAAGGTAGTTCACTGGGTCAGATGTGGCAATGGAGAACTGAATCCTCTACTATGTACAGCTCATACTTTCCCAGATTAGTGTTAGCACAACTATTTGACAGTGCATACTTGCTCAGACCTCAGACTTCTATTACACACACACACACACACACACACACACACACACGCACATACACCCCCCCCCCACACACACACACACACACACACACACACACACACACACAGACACACGCACTTCTTTTGTGTCAGGTGTACTGGCCTGTAGCCCTCTACCCCCCACCCTATGCAAGTGATGATAAATCTATTCCATTTTTTGCACATTTCATTGTGATTTAGGGTTGCCTGTGTCTGATGTACAGAGTGGACATCTAATGTTTACTTAGTCAGAGGACTGTCTTTATCAAGATATGTACTGAATTTCAGGTTGTTTTGTTCTACTTAAGTTCAACAGTGTTAGTATTTGTTGGGCTCATATTAGTATTAGCAGTAGTAGTAGTAGTGGGCGGCCGCGGTTATGTAGCGGTTAGCGTTGCCACCTCACAGCAAGAGGTTCTCTGATTCGATCCTCAGCTGGGGTGCCTTCTATGCGAAGTCTGCATTTCCTCCCTGTGGTCGTGTGGGTTTCCTCCGGGGGCTCCGGTTTCCTCCCACATCCCAAAGACATGCTTTAGGTGGATTGGGAACTCTAAATTATTCCTAAGCATGAGTGCATGTATATGTGTGCCTTCTGTGGAAGGTTGGGCACCGAGCTGGCAACTCAACACCGGAAAACTGCACTGCCAATCATGAGCAGACAGGTGATCCGCTGTGGCGACCCCTAACCAGGAAAAATCTGAAAGAAGAAGTAGCAGTAGTAGTAGTAGTAATAGCAGTAGTAGTAGCAGTAGCCATGGTAGTAGTAGTGTTAGTAGTAGCAGTAGTAGTAACAGCAGTAGCAGTAGTAGTAATGGTAGTAGTAGTAGCAGTAGCCACGGTAGTACTAGTATTAGTAATAGCAGTAGTAGTAGCAGTAGCCACAGTAGTAGTAGTGTTAGTAGCAGCAGTAGTAGTAACAGCAGTAGCAGTAGTAGTAATGGTAGTAGTAGCAGTGGTAATAGTAGAGGTGCAGTATTATAAATTATGAATTACTTCTTGCTCAGCCCCTTCTGCAGAAGATGTTGAGATTGCCCTGGTCCCTGTTGCAGTGTCTGATATGGGCTACTATGTCTGATGCACAATTGTGAGCAGGCCAAGCATGTTTTTCAGCAATGTTTTGAGGCAATACCTTTTTTCTTTCCTTTGTTGGATTACAACTCCTCATTTGTGTCTTAACTACTAATCTTTTATTTTGCAGTTATAAAGTTCTATAACTATGCTTGATCACCTACTTATAGAGATGATGGTGACATTGCCCTACCCCCACTTGGTTTGTTTGACTTGGGCCTGGTTTGGCTTGATACACAAGTTGTATACATATGCAGAAAAAAAATCTGTTTTATAATTTCAATAGTTTCATGTTGTTTTGTTTTGTCTATATTGAATATATCACTCATGTAGGTTACTGTTTGCAGACCTGTATAGTTGATCAACAGTTTGTTTTACTGAAGTACAGTATAGTGCAGACATAGAGAAGTAAGCACTTATCTTCATTACAGGTTCATCAGTCACCTTTGTTAATGCTACTGATAAGGTTTTGCAGTCTGGGGTTGCCAATATATAATGCTCATAGTGGCCAGCAAGTGCATGGGTAAGTAAAGGTTGGTAGGTTTGCATGCATCACTGTTACTGTTTGCATGTGATTAGTTAATTTTGGTGTTTACTGAAGTGATGAGTGTGTGAGCTGTTTGCTGCTTCTTAGCCATGGCCATAGCATACTATGCACACCTCTGTCTGTCATGATCATCCCAAGCTGATGGTTCTTCATCTGACTCCTCATCTGCTTCTGCAGGCCCTGCCTGTGGTACTAGGAGCTACAATCCTTGTTGTTGGTCTCCCTGCTGCAACTGTTTCCTGACAATGGTGTTATGTAATATGGCATAAACTATTAGTATTTTGGCAGAGGTGGTAGGGTCAAATTGCAGGGCACCACCAATTTAATTAGATATTCAAAATATGATTTAAGTAGACCAAAAAAATACTCTATGATACTCCTAGTCTGAACTTGTGCATTATAGTAACCTTGCTCAGTGGGCTTCTGTGGGTTTTTCACAGGACGCATGAGCCAATGTTCTAGTACATATCCTGCATCTACCCCCTTCTTATGGAAAGTCACCCCATAAAAAACATTAGGTACAGGTCAAAGGTGCCTCATATGTGAGAGTTGTGTAAACTTTCAAGGCTACCTACATACGCATTATAAATGATTCATTGTGCATTACAAACCATGTGACAGTTGATAGAATGATAGCAATTTCTTTTTATGTTCCTCCTTCCCAATTTACAAAGTGGGGGGGGGGGGTTATATCAATGTGTTTGCAGTATATAACCCCCAGAACCTCCAGAAAATGTACTATGGCATAGACATTTTGAATGGCAGTAGCTCCCTCCTCTGGGGAATGTGGAAACTAGATATGCTCCTGCATATGTTGCAGCATTGCATTCAAAAATGGAGTATTCTTGAGTCAGAAGCCTGTGACACTCCTACTGTGTCTTTTGTGAGTTTCTGAAAAGTCCATTTTAACTACTATGCATAATGCTGCACATACCTTGGTTTCCACTGAGATGGGTTCTGAACAATGCCCACAAGGTTTCATGTGAGGGCAGCAGATGTTCATTGTTTGCTGCATGGTATGCCTGTCAACCGTGCAGCACTCCATCATTTGCATCTCATGAAGTCTATGGTAGGGCCAAGATCTGGCAACAACAGCAGCAGAAGCACCTTCTACTAGAGCCTGTTACATATACAGATTAATAATGGCTGCATCACCTCCTGACATCTTTAAAGTATTCTCAGGGCTATATGCCAGCATGTCTGGGAATGCACAGCTAAAGCGAGCATGGTATGTAGGAGCTCAGTTTATATGTGCCTGAATTGCTCCAACATGATTATTTGGTTAATTAGCATACACTTCATCTCTTTATTCAATCATTAGCTTATTTGGTCACTAATCCTTGTGTTGCAACTGGAAATGGTGTGTACTGATGTTTGCTGAATTGCAAACAGCTCAGTATTCACTAATAGTCACACAAATCACATGATGTGCAGGCATTCATGAACCCCCCTCCATGGTACAAGCTGCTTAGAAAATACTTTGGTTTCAAATGCAAAATGCCTATTTCAAGGGCTGATGTTAATTTTGAGGAAAATCAGACTGGCCATACCACAGTGTTATCAAGCTTTAACCTTTTAGATAGCTCCTAAAACCCACCAAAACATAAATGCTTTGCTTCTTTTAATAGGTGCATACAAATCTCTGTTCACTGATGAAAGAAGAGTGTGTGTAAGAATCCTGGCACCTGTGCTTGAATCCCAGTCTGACAGAATGGAGCACTCACTTAGAAGACTGAGATATGTCAATCAAATAATGTGTCATGCTTTGATGAAAATATAAAGCTTGAAACAAATTTTGGAAACCTGATAATATTATGACATTATATTATGATATGTGGCTCACAGATAGAACCCACGGTGTGAAAGTAGCTGACTCCAAGTCAGACTGCCGACCAGTCAGGAGTGGAGTCCCACAGGGTTCGGTTCTGGGTCCTCTCCTGTTTGGTATCTACTTCTCTGAAGTCCAGGCCAATAGGAATGGACTCTGGCTGACAAAGTCCGCAGACAATTGCAAGTTGGAAGCCATAATTAACTCCCCAAGTGATGTTGATATCCTACAGAAAGGCCTCACTGAGACCAACGACTGGTGTCAGAACCATGGCCTTAAGCTCAATGCCCAAAAATGTGTCATTATTCCCTTTGGGGAAAAACCCGGTCCCTATGAATTACCACATTGATGGTAGTCCACTGAACACAGAAAGCGTCATAAGAGATCTGGAAACACAGGTTGATAACAACCTCTCTTTTGACCACCACATTGACATTGTGGTCAGAAAGTCCTTCTGTGTGGCACATCTCATTACTAAG